>NC_080671.1:416290834-416590834 GCF_030247195.1 Topomyia yanbarensis
TCTACTCAACTTTGACCGAAATTGGGTAAAGACTAATCTTTCTCCCTAGGGCGAAAATTTTTGATGGAACCACTCTTTGTGCGTAAAGGGCACAAACCCTAACTTAAAAATGTCATGGTTGTGCTTCGACTTCGTCTCATCAGAAACCGACGCTAACTTATTAGGCAATCCATGAGACGTTTCTGATCAGCTGATTATTTCTTTTTTACTTCTTCTGACGTTACTCCGAGGGGAGCGACGTCCGACAATATCGTTGATTCGATCCAACATCAAACGAATCGGATTAACGAAAGATGTTTGTCGGACGAGTTTTTCTGTTCGCAGGAGTAGACTTGTTGACAGAACCCCCCGCTGGATTGTCAAACAAACGTCTAATGGATTGCCTAATTGCCGAAATAGATTAGCACCGGCTCCGGGCTAAATTCCAAAACGGAAACACTATTTATGTTTTCAATCAAACGACTAGTCAAACGTGATGTCCCGTTAGAGTAGAAGTTCTGTTAAGTCGATAAAACACAGCAAAACCAAAACATGTCTTGGCGTAACGGGACATCGCGGCAAGCAAGGCATGTAATCACTCCACAAACGGACTTTTCAATCAAGGACCAGTGTCAAGGACGGGCTATTTGTGTATTATGAACAAACCTCTGCAGACTATTAATTTGGCACGCATTAGCAACGAGAAATTTTACTTTTCAGAGTACTTAAATAGGCTACTACCCGGCATTAAACGCAAAATTTGAGCTTATAGGTATTTATTTACAATCTTACATATCTTTAATTTCATCTACAGGTTAGAATAATGTTGTTAACCTAAAATCACAATTTGTTTTCATTATTCAGTTTAGCGTACGCTCTCCTTCTCGATGTCCTCAAATGAAGTACGACCGTTGCAACGACATGTGTCACGTGGTGCCGTACCGTCTTCTTATTTCGCGCGTTACTCATCCGTCTCGTGTTCTGGAAAGCTACGTCGCTGTGGTTGTTTTTCCTGCTTGTCAACATCGAATCCCGAGGTATCAGCTGTTGCGTGTCGTCATGCAGATCGTAACTCTCGATCATTGTATCTATTTCATCTAAGCACCATGACGAAGTTACGGTGTTTTCGCTTTGACGCATTGTAGCAAGTAGACATCTGGACTTCGATGGCACATCCAACTCTTTTTGATTCTTCGAGCGACGCTTCGATGGCCGTATTGGTTGCCGCAACGGCGAGCATCGCTGGAAAGCCGATGGATGTTCCATGCTGACGATATGTTGTCTCTCTCGTGTACGGCACTACTGATACTGTCTCGTTCCGCTCATTCACTTATGTACTGTCGCCACCGGTACCGGCATATCCATCCCTCGAGAACCCTTGGCTGTGTTTGGTTATTACCTGGTGAAATGCGAAGAGGACAAACAAATAAACACTCGCAAAGCTAGCGAATCGTCTGCCAGGCAGCCTGCCAAAAATAGGACAAGTATAAACAGGATTCGTTTACGTATCTACCCGTTAGTAGAACAACATACCTACACCGAGATTACAGAAGTCATCCCATTCATTAAAGCAGGTTTACAGACAATGCGATTCTATGGACCCCGATCGATTTTTGGGGGCGGAGATGATCCTCAGTAATTTGGTTAAACGACTGTGGACTGCGCTGTGAAACTAGCGTCAGATGAATCCAGCAATAAAATATTGTTAATATATTCTTCAAATTCAATTCAGACTATTACCTTCCTAAATAAAAAAAATCCAGGTTGATTTGATCTCCAGAGGCTTATATTATCATTTCTATGATTCAGTAGTAGCGATCACCATTTTGGCATTCATCATGTGTCCGTTCCAGTTACGTACAAGCGTGTATGCAGGTAAAAGTTCGACATAATTAACCTTTTGTTTAAACTCATCAGTAGATCGATTTTGCAGTTATAATTTAAGAAGGAGTTTGTTTTGTCCTTTCAAACAAACCTTTTCAGATGACCTAATATCTAAGTGTTAGTTAGGGAATTCCCCACATTTATGTTCAGAGAAAAGTATGAGTGTGTGAATATGGAAGCTCGAACAGCCTGCATTGCATTTTTTTGAAAATAACTAGTTTGGGCTAGTCTAGTAAAGGTTGCCTGTTTGAGGCATTTGTATTTACTAGATTTACTGCATTATATCAGAGTTTCCGAAAACCAAAGTTATTGTTAAACTTGACTTGCCATGTCAAAAAACTGTAACAAACTCCGCACATTTTTCGAGAAGTACAAATATGCATATTTCTCACAGGAGATGGTTGTTTAGTAAGCCTGGAATGGAAGGCAATGGCTTACAGTTGCATTTCCTTAGATTTGGATCTAGAAACCAAATATATAGTTATTAGAATCCGACTGCATTTGTTCAGTTTGACTCATTCACTATGATGTCCTGGCGGAAAACAGTTAAATGATTGCCCCTTAATAACGGAAATCCGGCTCTCACGTGGCAAAAGTTGCCGGTATGTGTTACGTATGTAGCAGCCATGATCAGTAACCATGGGAGTGTTTGTTATAGTTTATGATGTTCGTCTTTTCCATCATGATACGATGAACCATTATCAAGATTTCGAAGGATGACAAAGATGTTAGCTTCATGATTTTTTATTCATGAAACCGATCAGGGATACCAACAATACAGAATAATCTGTATTTTCACAGATTTTTCAGCCATTTTCATACCAAGAATCTGTATGTACAGATATTCAGATTTTTGTGTATAAATACAGACATACAGATTTTTGAGAAATGATGTTACAAAAACTATTTTTAGAAATATTATTTTCAGTTTCAGTAATACTTCTGCTCTGTCTCTCTCAGCTTAGCCTATATTAAAATATATCTTCACTTATGAGAGTGGTCGCTCACTCAGAAAAGTGAATGTATGTAATACACTCAGGTTAGACACAGCAAACGCCTGGCTGTGGCTGCATTGTACTCCCAGAAACGTTAATTGTAATGCTCTGTTATTTTGTTAATTCTCGATTTGTTGTACGAAAACTCGACAGCTACATTGGTCGACTTAATGTATATAATTATATATCAACAAAAGTCATGAAATGAAGAAGAAAATGATTTTTCCGTTGTGCGCACATTCATAAAGTTCAAGTTTCTGGATGTAAAATATCAGAACGATTTGTAGTGGTTGTTTTACGAAAATGTAAACAGGTTCTTGCTTGACTAATTTAAACCATAGGAATTGATATCTTCGATGGATAATCCAGCAATAGGTAAAACGACTCAATTGATTCGATACAGATATAGATATAGATGTTTCGAAAGTAATTACAAATGAAAAGATTTTTTAGGACAAAAATACAGATTTAATTTTGGCAATCCTGAAACCGATAAAGCATTTGTTTCCGTGTGCCCACCTATTCTAACCATATGAATTCAATTCTTGCCACATTGGTATTCATGTTTTTACTAGAGTCTGTGGTATTTAGAGTTCCGTACAGAGGAATGCGCAACACTGCCTAAAATGATGTCCTCTTCATTGTTTCTGGCACCCACAGCTTTTGCTGTAACTTTGAGTGACTTTAACCGAGTTACACAGTGGAGTGAATTAAAAACCTACTGTTTCGTGGCTTATTGCACTTTATTCATAATACTATTCCATGTAATTTATTTTACATTGTTACAAAAAACTATAAAAAACTGAATACAGTGTCTTGTTTAGGCGATTGAAATATTTCGCCATGATATTATTTTTTTCGACACTAATACTTTATTTGCATGTTCTCTGAAAGAAGAATGTTTGTTTACCTTGCACGATAGGTAGCCATCTGACTGTTCGATAGGTACATTTGGCTTCACTCTGTGCGAGCCTTTATAACATAAACAACGCCTTTGGTTTTTACCACATAGACGTTTTTACATAACACTAAATTTTGCCTTCGCATGATTTGTAAAACGAATTACTCTACTTTTGCCACCCTTTCAAAACAAACGTAAACATCACATGAGTGTTTATGCCCATTTTTTGCGATAAAATTATTTTTCAAACCATACTCTAATGAAAGAAGTCAGAAAAATAGCTTTTTCAATTGATAATTTTTGCATGTAATTACTTGAAAATAGTGAATTTTTACCGGATTTTTTAACTTCGAATTATATTATTGCACAATTTTTCATATTAAGCTTGAGCTTGTGCGACCACCCCTGCCTGCTACTCCGTTATCAAGATTCACGACCAACATGAAGACACCATTGCTCAACAACACATAAGCCTTGATGCATCAAATCAAAAAGTATGTTAATGCAAATACCGGTGATCATTATATGATAATCTTCGGCGAAACCATACGTCGGAGACCCCAGCTCATTAAGTTTTCTCAACAAGCTATCGGCGACAAGGTTCCACCTTGAGGACATCCGCAGACACTCAGTTTCCTTATCTCTACTTGTCTTAACGATGAGCACAGATGTCGGTTGCTAAACATTACGTGTATCCAGTTCGTGATATATGAAGGTACTCCATGACCTCGTGCTGCTTACAAAATGGATTCGAAAGACACGTTGTCAAAGGCATCTTCAATATCGAGAAAAACTCCTAAACTTGATTGCTTTTGTGAAAAAGCTTTTTCAATGTTGTAGATAACATTGTGTAACAGCGTGGTAGAAGGCTTCACCCGCTGATATGCATGTTGCATTGCATGCAGCGGGTGCTCGCCCAAGCTAACATCCCGAATGTAGTGGTCGATTAAACGTTCCACTGATTTGAGAAGGAAGGAGGTCAGACTGATCAGTCTAAAGCTCTTTGCCTCCTCATAAGTGACGCGGCAGCCTTTGGGAATGAATTTGACAGTTATTTCCTGCCACGCTAATGGAATGTATTCTGTTGCAATACTACAAGTAAGAACCTTTTTCAAAATATGCTTGAAGTGTTCATATCCTTTTTGTAGTAGAACTGGAATGATTCGATCCTTTCTCGGAGACTTATACGATTTGATCGATTCGGTTGTCACAATTCTACGAACTAATGCCCAAGAATCAGAACTACCTGAAAAGAATTCAGTCATCAGTGATGGCTCCGTACAGCATAGAAAGTGTGTGTCAAAAAGACAGTTGAGTACTACATCTTTGTCAGACGAGTGTTCACCATTAGCAGTTCTAATGAAACTGACATGAAAGTCTTTCGATTTAGAAAGTAACTTATTTAATCTACTAGCCTCGTTGAGACTTGAGACATTTGTGCAGAGGCTTTTCCAACCACTTCGCTCAGAGGATCAAAGGGCATTTCTGTATGGTTTGCGAGCCAACTTAAATGCCTCTGACCCGTCCCTGCGTCTGCGATTCCAAGCTCTTCAACATAAATTTTTGAGTCGATCATGTTCGGTATTCCACCAAGGTGTTCCTCTAGAAGCACGCATAACTCGAAGCGCACAAGCATCTTGGTATGCTGCTACTATGAGTCAGCTTGTTTTATCCACGACCTCATCCAAGTCGCTTGGAGATTCAATCGTCGGAAGAAATTTGCCGGCTGTGGTCCGCTAGGAGGTTGATAACTGTCTATTATCTTTTACCGGACAAAACCAGCCTAGTGGCCGTGTGGCATCCGGCGGGTTGAAGTATCTAAACCAAGAATTGATCCACTGGGTTCCTGTTCCCATGCCGTAAGAGGCGACTAAAAACAGGAGTCCTCAAGTCAAGGTGTTGCTCCGTGTCGAGGACTGAATGGCTCGCAGGACTAAAATATGCCAGTCGTGCAGGGAGTGTCGTGGGTCTTACCCTTATTAAATTATTCTTCAGCATAAACGTACAGCAACTATGAATCGATCCCGTCTTGTGCAGCAAGGAAAAGCTTTTATAGCTTTGGTTCAAGAACCGTATTTCCATAAAGGAAACTTCTATGTTGGAAAGCTACTTAACCCCGTCTTCGTAGTTTCCAACAAAAATGGCATGACAAATCCACGTGAAATGCCTCGTGCATGTATACTTGCTATTGACGCATGTCTTATATCCGACCTCACAACTCGCGATATTTGTGCTGTCACGGTAAATATGACTGTTGACAACATAAACAAGAAATACGGTATATTTGCCGCTTTATGAACCATCACTTTCTGATGATTTCATAAGGGTCATACTGTGGTAGAAATGGGTTTCCTATCATAATCGGCAGTGATGCAAATGCCCACCACATAATTTGGGGCAGCTCAGATATCAATTTGAGAGGCACCGAATTAATGGAATACTTAAGTAGTACAAATATGCACATTCTTAATGCAGGAAACCGCCCAGTATTTGCACGAGCTGGCAGAGAAGAGATGTTAAATGTAACTCTCTGCTCTAACGGTATTACGCATGGCATTACACAAACTGGCTCGTACCAAACGAGCTCGAACCGTCGTTATCTGATCATAAGTACATCGTCTTTGATCATTTAAACGTCTCGCTAGATATCGTCACCTACCGTAATTCCAAATCTACTGGGACCTCTACGAAGAGGGCTTGGCGACTTGGTTTCATCGGTATCTTCCGACGATTGAATCTCCAAGTGACTTAGATGAGGTCGTGGATAAAACAAGCTCACTCATAGTAGCAGCATACTAAGAGGCTTGTCCGCTTCGAGTTATACGTGCTTCTAGAGGAACACCTTGGTGGAATACCGAACTTTTTCGACTCAAAAAGTTATGTAGAAGAGCTTGAAATCGCAGACGCACGGACGGGTCGGAGGCGTTTAGGTTGGCTCGCAAAGCATACATAAATGCCCTTCGATTCTCTGAGCGAAGTGGTTGGCAAAGCCTCTGCACAAATGTAAGTCTTAACGAGACTAGTAGATTAAATAAGCTACTTTCAAAATCGAAAGACTTGGTGAATACTCGTCTGACGAAGATGTAGTACTCAACTGTCTTTTTGACACACATTTTCCAGGCTGTACGGAGCCATCATTGACTACTGGCCCTGAGTTCTTTTGAGGTAGTTCTGATTCTTGGGCATTTTCTCGTAGGATTGTGACAACCGAATCGATCACATGGACGATTGAAAGTTTTGTTCCGTATAAGTCTCCGAGAAAGGATGGAATCATTCCAGTTTTACTACAAAAAGGATATGAACCCTTCAAGCATATTTTGAAAAAGGTTCTCACTTGTGGTCTTGCAACAGGATACATTCCATTAGCGTGGTGGGAAATAACTGTCAAATTAATTCCCAAAGGCGGCAGCGTCACTTATGAGGAGGCAAAGAGCTTTAGACCGATCAGTCTGACCTCCCTCCTTCTCAAATCAGTGGAACGTTTAATCGACCAGTACATTCGGGATGTTAGCTTGGGTGAGCACCCGCTGCATGCAATGCAACATGCATATCAGCGGGGGAAGTCTACTACCACCCTGTTACACAATGTTGTCTACAACATTGCAAAAGCTTTTTCACAAACGCAATCAAGTTTAGGAGTTTTTCTCGGTATTGAAGGTGCTTTTGATAACTTGTTTTTCGAATCAATTTTGGAAGCAGCACGAGACCATGGAGTACCTTCGTATATCACGAATTGGATACACGACAAGTAGAGATAAGGAAACTGAATGTCTGCGGATGTCCTCAAGGTGGTGTGCTGTCACCACTTCTATGGAACTCTGTCGCCAATGGCTTTTTGAGGAAACTTAATGAGCTTGGTTTCGCCGATGATTATCACATAATCATCACCGGTCTTTGCATTAACACACTTTTTGATTTGATGCAACAAGTCTTATGTGTTGTTGAGCAATGATGTCTTCATGTTGGACAATCAGCTAATGCAAATAAAACATCAATCGTGCTTTTCACGCAACGAAGCATTACAACTAGAGCTCGTCCATTGCAGTTATTTGACGCGGAAATTATTATCGCAGATTATTCAGGATCAAATAAGCTTGAAGGCCATCGGCAAATGTAGACGGGTTTTCGGCAAATTTTGGGGATTCAAACCCAAGTACATTCAGTGGATCTACACAACAATTGTTAGACCAATACTGGTCTGCCTTGTTTGGTGGCAGAAGGGAGAAGTCATGACAATCCAATCAAAGATAAACCATTTTCAGAGGATGGTCTTGATGGCGATGACTAACCTAATAGATCGTCCAACTAGCCATACAAGGCTGTGGCCCCAAATGGTTACTTGGGATGAGTATACACTTGCTCCCAGTGACCTTACACTCACATGTATTTTTCGCTTCAAAACTTTCAATGTGAGAATTCCTCTTCGCGAAGAATGGCTGTCTGGCTGGATGGAGCGTCAGCTTGAAGAATACGTAGTTTGTTTTACTGACGGTTCTTTGTTGGAGGGCCGAGCCGGTGCTGGTGTCTATTGTCATGAAATGAGATTAAACCAATCTCATTCGCTTGGTAGATACTGTACCGTATTCCAAGCAGAAATATTTGCGATTCTGTGTGCCGCACTTCAACAGGGAATTTGCGGTGAAAGAATCTATTTTTGCTCTGACAGTCGGTCTGCCCTGAAAGCACTTAGTTCGGCTGATTCGAGATGAAATTGGTAATCGCATGTCGAACTCAAATCGAAGAACTTAGCCTTTCAAATGCTATCTACCTTCTATGGGTACCTGGTCATTTCGGTATTACTGGAGAAGAATGGGCGGACGAATTGGCTAGAGTTGGTGCCGCGACTGACTTCGTTGATCCAGAACCAGTTCTACCACTGTCGATAAGTTGGATAAAGCACAAGATTCGTTCTTGGGCTGTATCCGAACATGCCAACCATTAGTGTAGCTTGCAAGTTTGCGTTCAAATAAAGACTTTTCTGAAGGATGTGAGTCCGAAAATGTCAAAGAATTAGTTGCATTTTTCCAAGCACAACTGACGTATTCTAATCAGGGCACTGACTGGACATAGCAACCTCAATTATAACATGGCTACTATTCAGCGCGCTGAGTATTATTCATGTGATCTTTTTGAATCTGATTACGGAACTTCATCTAATTTGATATGCAACTGCCCTGTAGTAATGCAATTACGTATCCGGATTTTTGGTTCTCCATACTCTCCATCCAGTGTGGTAAGAAGCGATAGTTTTGGCCGTACTTGAATGACAATATCTCCTCGGGGGTGTTGTCGTTCGATTATCTCAATATCCCCTCGGGGGTGTTCAACAATTTTTATTTAAGCAGTGAGCGGATCAACACTGTTGATATATGCGCTCACTGCTTAAATGAAAATTCTAAATTCCTCCGTGGGTTGGAAGATTTATTCCTGCTATTGTAGCACCTGTAGATCGTTCAGCATCCCTCCGGGGGTGTTAGAATGCTGCGTTTTAATTCTTCTGTGTCGTTATTTTCCTTCTTTCCCCAATCCTTCCCATCAGGAAAATGATGAAAAGACGATTCCTGGCAAGGCACAAATCTCCGATCAACATGGGAAACGTGCCATTTGAGCCAGACGCTACTGATTCCTGATTCCATATGAGCACGTAAGGTTTGTAACGGAACCGTGAATTGTTTAGAGGCTTATCGAATACTGGCGCCATCTTGAACAGATTCTATTGCGTTCGATGTGTCCTTTTCACTTAGTTTTGGCGTTTTTCGAATGAAATTAAGCATAATTTTTCTTTCAAAATAACCCAAATTTACAATGTAGTAGTGACCTATAGTTAGGAATGCGCGATGTCGATGCGGTTTTTTTAAAATCGATTTTTTTTCAGCTTGAATAATCGATGTTTTGCATCCGATATATTCGGTTCGATGTTTGACAACATCGATTTTATTGATTCAATAAAGTCGATTTTTCTTTCAAAATTCCCATTGAAAAAAAGCAAATTTTTCCACAATCGATCTTTTTATCTCGAAAAAACGATTTTGGCATCGATTTTTCCCGGCTCGACACTGCTTCGCTCACATCGATTTTTTCGAATTAAAAAGGTCGACGTAGCAAACTCGATTTTGTTTTTCCAAAATGCCCATCACTACCTATAGTGCCCCCAAGTGTATTTTTCATGTTGATTTCCGTATTTTTTCAAACACAAAAAATCAAAAAAAAGCCAACACAACAATCGTGTTCAGCATTAAGTTTTACGCAAGAAAAAACTCACCTGACATTTTTTACAGTGATTAAATGTACTGTACTGAAGACAAAAGACAATGCGTTTTCACAGAACAACACGCAAAAACATAAACGACGCCGTACTAATACAGCTAATCCACGATAACACCCGAGATGACAGTCGTCAACGATGTTCCTTACCTTGTATCTAATTCAGGCGACACGAGCGACCTCTGCAATAACATAGCCAAGAATACACTTATAATCATAATATAATTTAAGCTTATCCTGAGATATATCATTTTTAACGGAAAACCCCCAATTTATTATATAAAACTGCAACCGCACAACGACAAAAATCCCACTTGAGTATACTGAGTTCATACATAATTTATCGTGAAGTACATGAGAAATAACGAAAAACTACGTTTTTGTCTTGCCTCTAGCTGATCAGGGTCGGTTTTTATAACCATTTGAAGATTTTCTCAAAAATTATCGATAAAAATTTAATGTTACATTGTAAAAAGCGAGGAAAAATAGCATAGTTGTCGGCACTGCCGCTAAAAACATATATTTTTCTATACTTCTTGAATAATTTCCTTCTAAAACATCTTGCGGTTTGAATTGAGAGTAAATAGAACCAGATAATATAATCAAAAGAAAATCAAGGCTTTTAGCCATTTGTCAAAACGGGAGGTGCTCCTAAAAACCGAGGGGTGTTTCAATTGACATAAAAATTTAGATTTCTATATATTGGCCCTCGATGAATCATTTCTCCAAAATTGGCTTAAATCTGTGAAGGTCGATTTCAAGTTCCCATCTTTTTTTATCATTTTGCGATTAAAAATCGTTTTTCTTGAAATGTGCTAAATGACGCTTGTCATAAGATAGCACAGCAGGGACGATTTATTTCATGCACTTGCGTGTGAGCAAAAATTGGAGAAGGTAGTACCGTAAACCGGGGTGACTTTGATTACTCGAAACTTTTTTCGTAGATCGCTTATTAAACCAGAATAGTCTACCGAATCATTTTAATTTGAAATGATTTTTACTCCAAACTTATAAAATAATGATTTGTTATAATTTTTGAGTATATTGTTCGGTTTTTGGGTACAAAAACTACAAAAAACCGAAATGTGACTTTTCCTTATTTTTACGAAGCTTCGTAAAGTGTCTATTTTTTATAAAAGAAATAAATCTCAGATTTAGGCAAGAGTAATAAATTACGAGCGAGTTTGTATTTTCCTTTAGAGTGGGATGTGCCAAATTTACTTTTAAGAGTTTGTTTACTTTAAATACAATTTTTTGTGAAACTAGTTGGCAATTATTTCCAATTATTTAAAGTTAAAATTCGCAACATTTTTTTATTATTCAATAATCCAACGTGTTAAAATGGATGAAACTTGTTTTACATTGATAAAATACTAAAATAAAACAATTTTAGCAGTTTTAAAGGTTTTCAGAATTTTTTATTCTATTTGCACACAATTTATACGAATTTTGGTTATTCGAATTTTATAGTACATTGAAATACTTTGTATAATACCAATTAACATCTATTTAAATGAGTATCTTTCCAGTATTGGTTTTAACAAACATTTGAATGAAAAACTTTGACAACAATTACTTAATGTGGGTGAACATGCAGGTTATCAATGTCACCCCGGAATTCGAAAACGGACTTCAACTTGAAATCATTTTTGGAAAAATAGCTGTAAGCGGATAATTTCACGTAAAACCATCCAATCTTGTTCTCCATACATCAGTACATGTTTTAAAACTATTAAACTTGAAAAAAATGTGTTGTGTCTATAAATATGTGATGATGACTTCGAAAAGTGATCAATAGGTTTGTTCCAGTACTAGGAGAAACTGGAAGTACTCCGAAGCTAACAGGGAGAAAATCGTTCCTGTCTTTTTTCTTCCTCTGGTAGCAAACCGGAGTGAAAAGGAGCAAGAATTTTTTGCTCCGGAGCAACAGGGAGTAACTTCCGTGTACTGGAACAAACCTAATGTCACCCCGGTTTACGGTACAATAGGAGGCGCTTTGACACTGGTAGCTTGGTGGCAATAGTATTGACACATCGATTCATGCTAACGACAGGGGAAAATGATGGAGTTATGAGCATTTTTTTTACCCGTGTCGGTAGCATAGTGTGCTAGTTATGCTAGCTTCTCAAGCATGTTGTTATTGTCCGACTGCAGGCAAACAGAAGGCAAAGAGTTCCTCACTCTCCATTTCGATCGACCAAAGAGCAGTGATAAAAGATAACCGTTACTTCAGAATTCACAAAACCATCGTCATTTAAAAATTATTTATTGATTTCTGTTCATACTAATTTTATATATAACAATCTGTGATCCACTGGGGTTCAAACTTAACCTAAAAATTTTATAATCTAGAATCGATTCGACGAAAAGCCTCACAACTCAGTACTTTGTACACTGCGATAGAGTTTAAGTTGAATATATTCCACTTCCGGTGCGTCCGATTGTTTCCGTGACTTCCGGTGAAACATGCGCGAAACGACTTTCGACACCTGCCTCCGGACGGCTTTGAATTTTTTCAAACCCTTTTTTTCCTTGTTTTGACCGCTCAGCACACGTTCTAGCTGTACAACGGACTCATTGAACTCTGCAAATTGAGGGCTGGACTCTTCTTCGTGGCTATCCATGTGACCATGTTCGTCCCCATCAGCTTCGAAGCTCTGTTGCAGGGGTGAAAACTTTTCCCACCGGTTGATTCGCTCGGCAGCGATTGCCGCTTTCTTCTGCTCGTGCAGCGATCGGAGTAGGTTCCTCGCCAGAGGTGAGAGATTCGATGTCGATCTGTTCAGGCGTCTCGATGAACGAATCGAACGGCGTTGAGTGGCCGACCGGCGTACGAATGTTGGTTGATTATCCATGCCGTTGGTGATGAAGATTGTTGGAACTGAACTGAACACAGGAATGGCTGAGTAACTAATGATGCCTAAACTAGGATTCGGAACATATTTATATTGCTTGTGTCCATCGCCATTTCTGATGCAGGCTGTTGCAGTGAAATGCATTTCGACTACAAAATTATTACCTGATGCCGTATCTTTTGCCAGATTTTTACGTAGAATGCAAGTGTGTGTCTGGTACATGCAGGTACTTCTTCTCATAGTTGGTAAAATGAGGAGTGGCACATCAGTGTTTGTACGCTTCTAACAGACGTACAATGTATTGTTGTTAGGACAATAAATTAATTATTTTACTAACAATTTGTTCAAGTATGACTTAAACATGCTTGCATTATTGATCAATGAAATTGATATTTTGTTGTTAGGCTTCAGGAATGGTTCACTCCGAAATTTCGATTTGTGTGTAGAGCTTGTTCTCGGAATTTGATTTTTTCTGACAATAAACAATCTCAATGCTTCATTATGAAAAGTCATTCTCAAATTAACATAAACCATAGCCCGTGCTGGCTATTGGGAAATGTTGATTTGAAAGCAAATGATTGCAGTGATGTTCTAGTAAATAAGGCATACCGGGGCTGTATTCAGTTTGCATTTTATACCGCATTGATTTAAGTAGATCTTGCAATATAGAACACGTTGCATGAAAGAACAGGCTGTAGGAAACATCTCTGAATTTCATTAAAATTTTTGATGCCTTGTTTCCATATGTGACGTGGAAAAGCCGCCAACTTACCCCGGGGCTCCCTATGTATGGGTTAAGATGGCGGAATGCCAGAAAATAAGTAAACAAATGAAAATTCAATTACGTCGTGGGTTCTTATGAAATGTGCTGAATATCTATTCAACAAAACTTTTTATTATTCGACACTTCGATACTTCCGTTCCGTTCACTTACGATATTTCCGTTATATTTCAGTTTAAATACCCCGGTCTTTTGACTTCAAAGCGTATTCTATATTCAAAAGCAAACTTTCGAAATTTTTTGGACGCCTACTTACCCCAAGCGCCAAATAGCCCCGGGCATTTCGAATCGACTTTTTCATACAAGCTTGCATACAGTACTGGACAAAATAAATCATACGCTTGTTCTAAAAATGCATTTTTATCATATTAGCGTTATTTCTTTAATAAGCACGATGGCATGAATGGAAAAGTTTTTTAATTTGTTGCAGTTCAAACAATAGTAGAGACTGAGATTTTGATAATAATGAGGTATTTCTGCTAGAAATTTTTATATGAATAATTGTTCATTATAGGTTGGACAAAATAAATCATACACTTCAAAAATCACATTTTACGATAAAACCAATTAAACCAATTTTGAAATTTTGGCATCACTGCATTCTTTGACAGCTCTAGTGCCAAGATAGATTTAGTTTTCACTCGACATTCTCAAAGAGAATAGGGAAAGAGACGAATAGTGTGAAGCCAAAAATACCTTATTGAGCAGACCAATCGTGCAATGTAAATAAACATTACTCATGCCTGAGTTGGAGGAGATAAGTATTGTACTTCTATCAAAAAAGAAATTTGAATTTTCGTCAGAATTTAGCTCAATCGTGATTGTAAGGTGCATTCTAGAGTATATGTATGAGTAAAAATAAGCTTTAGAATTATTTCATCTCTTTGTTTCGAAATGCACATCGTTTGATAAACAAATCCATCGATCGACATACGGTTTGTTTTCAAAATATAATAGGAGTCATTTAAAGTGCTGCTTGTAGAAGCGGTTGCCAAAATTCTAGTGTTGAAATCATCATAAAGGGAGTGTTGCCGTTTTGACTGATTTTCACTCTTCGTCTCTTTCACTATTCTCTTTGGACATTCTGAGTTGATTCCATTTTGAACATTAAAAATGTCTGGAAAGCAGATTTCGCTGGACGTTAGAAATCTGGTGATACGCGACCGTGAAAAAGACACTTCTTTTCGGGAAATGCTAAGCGATACTCAATTTCGATTGGAGCTGTGCAGCATATATGGAAGAAATATAAAACACAAGGAATTGTTGGAAATTTATCCGGAAAAGGCCGCCATCGCTTGACGACGCATCGTGATGATGTCAGAATTGTTCGATTGGCTAAAAAAATCCGAAATTGTCGTCGAGAAATATTGTGGAATCGTTGGATCTCAATGTTAGTCGAGGTACTGTTCGTCGGCGGCTCGCCGAAAGTGGACTAAAGAGCTGTTTTGCATCTAAGCGCCCATTCATTAACAAACGAAACCAAAAGAAGCGATTGGAGTTTGCCAAAAAATACGCTGGTATGATTGTGGACTTCTGGAAAACAGTTTTATGGACGAACGAGAGTAAGTTTGAGCTATTCGGACAAAAGCGACGTTCAAGAGTTTGGAGACATTCTGGTGATGCACTTAAGGAAGCATATATTCAAAAGACGATGAAGCATGGAGGTGGAAACATTATGGTGTGGGGATCGTTCGCATGGTCTGGAGTCGGAAGCTTGGCACACATCAAGGGGATTATGACTGCTGATGTGTACATTGACTTGCTGCGTGAAAATTTGGCGGTTTCTCTTTTGAAAACTGGTCCAGAAACCAAATTCATTTTCCAACAAGACAATGATCCGAAGCATACTGCCAAGAAAACTACTGCGTTCTTCAAATCAAACAGGGTAAAAGTTCTTGAATGGCCTCCACAATCTCCTGATCTGAACCCAATCGAAAATTTGTGGGGTTATTTGGATGGAAAAGTAGACAAGACGACAGTTTCCAACAAAAATGTCTATTTTGAAGCTCTCGAGACCACATGGGAAGAAATTGATCAGGAATATCTGAAAAACCTCGTGGAAAGTATGCCAAGACGATTGGAAGCAGTGTTGAAAGCTAAGGGTGGTCACACCAAATATTGAAAAGTGAAAAATAAATCGATAAAAGTTATTGAAGAACAAACCAAAAGGTGTATGATTTATTTTGTCCATATCAATACAGTTTTCTTATTATAAATCAATACATATTGAGAAAGTCATGCATTATCGTATATTTTCCATATCGGCAAATTTTTATCATGACAAAATACAGTAACATTCCCCAAGGGACCAGCCTGCTAATTTCAAAACCGGCTGAGATATTGATCACGAAAAATAAAAATAAGTGGTGTATGATTTATTTTGTCCAGTACTGTACAATAAACCTTTCGTTTCGAGATGCACAATGCCACCCCAGGGTTGCCACTATTTTTCAAAGAAAATCTGGCACCTCAAATAAAAATGTCTGGCAAAATCTGTCACTTGACAGAGACCTCAAAGTCATCGAAATTTGGCATACATTTTTGTCTTCATATAACAATAATTGATTTTTGATTGGGAAAACATGACCCGGATTTCCAAAATTTGTGTGTAACAATCTATAATTTTAAAATCTGGTAGAATGAGATGTTTGTCTTTTTGCTAGAAGCTTTAAAAAACTCTAGCTGTTCCAGATAAATCTTGAATAGTGCATCCCTTTGGGGTGTAACGTAGAATTCAAAATATCTGGAAAAATATGACAAAATTTAAGAAATCTGGCAAAATGTCTGGCTTGAACAAATGTCTGTTCAGTTTGGAAAAATCGAGAAGATTCCAGATAAATGTGGAACATTGGCAACGCTGGCCACCCCTGTTATCTCCATATCGGATAAAGGCACATAGGATTTGTTCATCGCAGGTTTCGATTTTAATGCACCTTAGTAGGTACACAATTCATAGTTTTGAAAATGGTGAAACTTACTGAGAGCTCATTCAGTTTAATAACAATAAACAAAATACTTAGGTAATTTAGTAAAACTATTGCTAGGTATACCAAATCTATCCCATGTTATAGTAGAGCATATGGAGATTTAGATTGCCGTATCAGGTAACATATACTCTTTTATTCTGGTGCATAGCTTTTACTAGATAAATAGAAATAGTTATGGAATTGCGTTTCGACTTTCGCGAGTCGAGCTTTGGCAGCATAACTACGAATCACTCAAGTCTACCAACATGTCTTCTGGCAAAGACAGACTTTTCTCTCTTCAGAGAGAACCGACACGGTAAAGTTGTTGATAATATCATTTTAAACAGCTTTGTTGAAAATATGAAGGCTGCACAAATGCGATATTTATGAAATTTTCTCAAACCAGTTCTTTTCAATAAAACTTTTTATTGTAAGCTTCAGAGACTACCTCGAATAGGATGTGATTTATTTTGTTTACAAAAAGCGGAAGAGATTTATCAATTACAGTAATATCAGAAAAACTTGTTTTGAAGTTTTTCTCTCATATATAGTCTAATATATTTCGATATTCTGAATACACGTAATATTAATGCCTTCAATAAAATTGGTTATGGAATGTCTTCAACAGTTTTTTCTTCATTTTGGTTATAGAGGCCCTAAAGTCCTTAGGGTCTTTCGGTTTATTTTTCAGGTTCAGAAAAATTTCTAACTTTATGTGCGAGGTTGGGAATCGAACCCAGGTGAGCTGCGTACAACTTGTCGACTATCCTACGAAAAATAGAGACACTAGCCTTTGATGCAGAAGAATAAGCTTAACAAGAGCTGTTCAAGCGATTATCCAGCAAAATTGTTTCTTGGGTTGACAACCTAACTGCGAGCCGCCTAATTGAGAGGCGCTTATACGATTGGTAGAAGAGAAATTTCGACAAAAAATATATTTTTACCATCCGGACCTTAAATAATCCGTCTTTTGGATTGATTGTATGTCATTTTTTATGAGAATCATAAAATCTGCTAGCTAATTTCATCCCCGCACTATCTAGTGTAAAATCTAGCACGAACCATTCTTGACACAATTATAGCAATCAGGTAAGAATTGAAAATGAACCGTAAAACACTCTACCCCAGTTGAATGAGCCAAACTGAGGTAAAGCACTTCTTCCCTATTTGCATATTATTAGCCACCCAAACAATCCGGCACCAAAACCAAACCCATAATCTCAACTATCTGTTTCGAATAGAACCACTCCACAATGCACTACACAGGGACTTGATTGCACCGTTATGCGCCCACCCATCGGACCTGCGAACTGGGAAATCCCCATCCGTTTGCGCTTGTGTTCCAATTCCAACAGCCAACAGAAGAGAGAAGCCGGCTTTCGAAAGGCAGGTGAAGGATTCAGTTATGGTGGGGAAATCCTTGCTCCCGTCGGCAACTTGATCCGATTTCCTTTTTGTAACATTTGAGCTGGTAGTTTTGATTTTGGGAATTTCCCGACTCTAGACGGTCAGATTTAGAGGCCTGCTTGCCTGTCCTCCGGGGTCAGTCGCCGAGTTTGCTCGAAATCAGTTTGTAGAATAATAGGAGTTGAAGGAAGGGACAACAAAACACAAATAAGGGGCGGGTGCATTTTGGTCCGGTCCAATTAGTCACACAGTGCGGCTGCACGAGGATTACCTGCGCCATCTGAAGTATGAATTGTGAGTTTATGCGTATTTACACAACACTAGCCTAATAAATCGCGTACGTGGGGTCCCACTGAGACGTCCAAAAAATTGTTTCAAAATCGTTCAACACGGGTCCAACGATGGACGTTCGTTGAACGGTTATTTGGACGTTGTCCAAATTGGTCCTACGAATGTCCTTCATTGGACGATTTTGAAACCAACCGTTCTTAGAGGGGTACTTCAATTCAAACATAATGTATAAGAGTATGTTCAGGAGTGTTTCAGTGCTAGATTCATAATTTTGACAGTTCTATTATATAAAACTGAAAATTTTAAAACTAGAACTTGCTGTCCCCAGCAGCAGTTGTAGCGGATGTTCTATTCAGTTTAAAATTCATGTCTCGCCATTCCTTCAGCGTTACTGCATTCAAATTTATTTTTCCCCAGTCCATCGGGTCTAAGTGTCTGTGCTGAAAACTTTGCATGTATTTAAAACACAGTTCTAAACGTGTTTTAAAATCAGCAACAAATAGAACGGAGTCGTATAACAGTTTTAAATTTTGAAAGAAAACTTCGAAATTATAAAACAAAACGCTCTGCTGGGGATGTGAATGTTTCAGTTCCAGTTCTACTTTGAAACTCCTATACAAAATAAAACGCTCCTGAACATGCCCTAAGATGTTATCTATTCATCGGTATACCTTTAATGTTGCATTAAGGTTCAACTGAGAAAGCAACGAAAGCCTCTTTGAAAGCACAGTATATTCCACACCGTTTGCAAAATCTGCTTGAAAATCAATTGGTACTACTCCACCAATGCCCCGAATGCATTGATTGATTTCATGAAGAGTGTGCGAAGTGTAGCGAAAATACCTCTTTTTGCGCTTTTAAAGATAGTCGCTTTTTGAGGCTTTTTTAGTTGAACTTTAAGGTAGGTAGAACAGTAGCATTGAAATAGAGAAAAGGGCGAACAGTTCATCAAACACGTTTTGTTTAAGTTTTATATGTAGGTACACTGAAACCTCCATTTACGAACTCTTTTTTTACGTAATATTCGATTTACGTAACTTTTTTTTACGAACTAAATTCGAAATAACGAACACTTTTTGGAAAGTTTGAGTTCGTACATTACAGCATGAAGTTATATACTTATGTATTCTTAGTTAATTGTTACTAATATAAGTTGGGTATTTCCGAAATAGGGTTGACGAGTGCATGACGGAAATCGATGTCTTGAGCCATTTTGGAATCCAAGATGGCGACTTCCGGTTTAGATAAATTCTCTATAACCACAACAATATGGGTATTTTCGGAATGGGGTTCACGAGTGAATGACGTAAATCGATGTCTTGAGCCATTTTGGAATCCAAGATGGCGACTTCCGGTTTAGATAAATTCTCTATAACCTCAACAATATGGGTATTTTCGGAATGGGGTTGAGGAGTGCATGACGGAAATCGATGTCTTGAGCCATTTTGGAATCCAAGATGGCGACTTCCGGTTTAGATAAATTCTCTATAACCTCAACAATATGGGTATTTTCGGAATGGGGTTCACGAGTGAATGACGGAAATCGATGTCTTGAGCCATTTTGGAATCCAAGATGGCGACTTCCGGTTTAGATAAATTCTCTATAACCTCAACAATATGGGTATTTTCGGAATGGGGTTGAGGAGTGCATGACGGAAATCGATGGCTTGAGCCATTTTGGAATCCAAGATGGCGACTTCCGGTTTAGATAAATTCTCTATAACCTCAACAATATGGGTATTTTCGGAATGGGGATGACGAGTGCATGACGGAAATCGATGTCTTGAGCCATTTTGGAATCCAAGATGGCGACTTCCGGTTTAGATAAATTCTCTATAACCACAACAATATGGGTATTTTCGGAATGGGGTTGACGAGTGCATGACGGAAATCGATGTCTTGAGCCATTTTGGAATCCAAGATGGCGACTTCCGGTTTATATAAATTCTCTATAACCACAACAATATGGGTATTTTCGGAATGGGGATGACGAGTGCATGACGGAAATCGATGTCTTGAGCCATTTTGGAATCCAAGATGGCGACTTCCGGTTTAGATAAATTCTCTATAACCACAACAATATTGGTATTTTCGGAATGGGGTTGACGAGTGCATGACGGAAATCGATGTCTTGAGCCATTTTGGAATCCAAGATGGCGACTTCCGGTTTAGATAAATTCTCTATAACCTCAACAATATGGGTATTTTCGGAATGGGGTTGAGGAGTGCATGACGGAAATCGATGTCTTGAGCCATTTTGGAATCCAAGATGGCGACTTCCGGTTTAGATAAATTCTCTATAACCTCAACAATATGGGTATTTTCGGAATGGGGTTCACGAGTGAATGACGGAAATCGATGTCTTGAGCCATTTTGGAATCCAAGATGGCGACTTCCGGTTTAGATAAATTCTCTATAACCTCAACAATATGGGTATTTTCGGAATGGGGTTGAGGAGTGCATGACGGAAATCGATGGCTTGAGCCATTTTGGAATCCAAGATGGCGACTTCCGGTTTAGATAAATTCTCTATAACCTCAACAATATGGGTATTTTCGGAATGGGGATGACGAGTGCATGACGGAAATCGATGTCTTGAGCCATTTTGGAATCCAAGATGGCGACTTCCGGTTTAGATAAATTCTCTATAACCACAACAATATGGGTATTTTCGGAATGGGGTTGACGAGTGCATGACGGAAATCGATGTCTTGAGCCATTTTGGAATCCAAGATGGCGACTTCCGGTTTATATAAATTCTCTATAACCACAACAATATGGGTATTTTCGGAATGGGGATGACGAGTGCATGACGGAAATCGATGTCTTGAGCCATTTTGGAATCCAAGATGGCGACTTCCGGTTTAGATAAATTCTCTATAACCACAACAATATTGGTATTTTCGGAATGGGGTTGACGAGTGCATGACGGAAATCGATGTCTTGAGCCATTTTCGAATCCAAGATGGCGACTTCCGGTTTAGATAAATTCTCTATAACCTCAACAATATGGGTATTTTCGGAATGGGGATGACGAGTGCATGACGGAAATCGATGTCTTGAGCCATTTTCGAATCCAAGATGTCGACTTCCGGTTTAGATAAATTCTCTATAACCTCAACAATATGGGTATTTTCGGAATAGGGTTGACGAGTGCATGACGGAAATCGATGTTTTGAACTATTTTGGAATCCAATTCTCTATAACCTCAACAATATGGGTATTTTCGGGATAGGGTTGACGAGTACATGACCCATATTGTTCGTTATCAAGAATAATGCTTAACCGGCAATCGTCATATTGAACCTGGAAAAGTTTCCAATTGTCAATTTTCATCATCTACTTGTCAAGCCCGTTCCAAAAATACCCCTATTGTTAGGGTTATCAAGAATATTGCTCAACCGGAAGTCGCCATCTTGGATTTCAAAACGGTTCCAATTGTCCATTATCAGCATCAGCTTGTCAAGCCCGTTCCAAAAATACCCATATTGTCAGGGTTATCGAGAATATTGCTCAACCAACGAATATTAATAAGAATGCGAAGCAAACTTTTTTTACGAACTAAATCCCAAATAACGAACACTTTTTTTACGAACTAATCCAATTTACGAACCCCCGGCTTGGTTCGTAAATGGAGGTTTCAGTGTATCAATGTAAAAAACCAAAAAATTAAATGGAGACCCAATTTAACACACAATATGAACATTAGAATGGTCCAAAAACAAATAAAGGTAAAAAGTAATACTCAGGACAATGACCGATTTTAGCTATTTTTGAGTATAAAAACCTGTTTTAATCCATCTAGCGGTGCAATTGTGCCTTTCTCATTTATCCAAACTATTATCTAATGCCTGTTTACGTTCAATATAACATTGTGGAAATGTCTATTACATTCTTATCTTATCATAAGCATATATCAGTGCACGACTGTCACGAACCTGATAAGCAACAAGTCGGCACTGACATACTTGAAACAAACAAAAATATAATATTTATTTAGCTTAACCAGCGTGAGTTCAATGTTGTCTTCATGAAGGGAATGCAGGAGGGTGGTTGATCTGAAAAGGGGGGGGGGGTGTAGAGAGAAGGGGGGAGGGGGGTTGAGAGGTAGGACGTGGAGGAGTAGATGGAGGGTTCAACACCGAACTTCATATTTTACCTTCGATTCGAGAATAGGTTAGTGAAAATTGTTTCAGTCTTCACCGAAGTGGCTTAAGATCTGAAATATGCCCGGAACCCGGGACTTCCGGAATTATCGATAGAAGCCAATATATATCAATAATCTTTGATTCGCCATCAGTGATCTAGGCCTGCGAATCGAAGTAATTTGATGTTCATTTCAATAGATTTCTATGAGGTATTACGATTGTACCGGTTAATATGAGAAATTACTATGTGACCGCAATTACCAACCTTTAGCTGCGGAACCAAAAGTCAGAACTGAATGAAATTCAATACTAGTCATTGGGAGTATTATATCTTTTATTTGAAATCAAGTTTGTAAAAATCGGTTAAGGGTTTGCTGGAAAAGTTCCCCGGGGGCATCAATATCCGTCATAAGTGACCAATGCACAGTGGCTCAAAATAGCGTTTTGAGGTACTTAATTCATTGGAGTCAAAACTATTCATATTAGCGATTTCACATATTCTACAATGTTTGTGTGTGTAAAAAGCGCCATCTTTTAGCAATTTTACTTTTGAAAAAAGTTGATCATAGTAGGCTATAGAAAATTTAACTTTTGAACCGAAAGAGATAGCGCTTAGCAGTCTTCGACAAAGTTGTAGAGAAGAGTAGTTTTATAAATTTTGCAGAAGACATGTTGTCTCTGTCACTCATAGTAATTGAGTTATGAGATGTTTTCTATGATGAGCTCCTTCAATTCTATTTTTTGCTTATAACTTTTTTGTTTATGATTTTTCGCGTTAACAATGTTCGAAGGTATTTTTTATCATTACAAAACACACATCTTTTTCGAAGAAATAAAATAGCTGTGAATGCTGTGTAAAGACTTATGGCTGATTTTGATTTTATTTTAACCTGTTTTCGAACCCGTGTAACTTTACTATCGGCAATAATTGTAATTATACTATCAATTATTCTAATAGGACTGAGTTTCACCTACAAAATGAAGTTATAATCGTTTGTCCATAGTCACCCGTTCAGAAGTTATACACTGTCGAAAGCTGTATGTCTGTCCGTTTTAATATCTCACGTATGGCTCACTGAACGAGTAGGCGCTGGTGTTCAAAGATGCTTTAGCTTGTTTTTCTGAGTGGCACGCACTCTGTGTACTAGCGCGTCTGCCGGAAGGTTCACACCGATTTTCTACCGGGTAATGTAAAATTTCATATCCGTCCGAATTATCGTGTGAAAGTTTGCTTCAGGATAAAGAAGACGATGCATAAAATTTCTGCATTCACCACGATTTGGAAGATTCGAAAATAATCAGCCGGTTAATGCAACAATTATATGGAAAATGCATATCTTTTACTTATTCTTCCATATCCTGAAACTAAAATTCATTCGATTAATCGAACCGAGATAAAATTGTACATCACCTATTAGAAAATCATTCAATATCGGTGTGAACCTTCCGGCAAACACGCTAGTACACAGAGTGCGCGCCACTCAGGAAAACAAGCGAAAGCGTCTTTGAACACTCGTTCAGTGAGCCGTACGTGCGACTTCAAGAGGTCCAGACATACAGCTTTCAACAGCGTATAACTTCTGAACGGGTGATTATGGACAAACGGTTTTACCTTCGTTTTGTAGGTGAAACCTAGTCCTATTAGAATAATTGATAGTATAATTACAGTTTTTGCCGATAGGAAAGCTACACGGGTTCGAAAACAGGGTAAAATGAAATCAAAATCAGCCATAAGTCTTGACACAGCATTCAAAGCTATTTAGTATCTTCGAAAAAGTTGTGTGTTTTGTAATGGTAAAAAATACCTGCGAACATTGTTAACGCGAAAAATCATAAACAAAAAAGTTATAAGCAAAAATAAGAATTGAAGGAGCTCATCATAGAAAACATCTCATAACTCAATTACTATGAGTGACAGAGACAACATGTCTTCTGCAAAATTTATAAAACTACTCTTCTCTACAACTTTGTCGAAGACTGCTAAGCGCTATCTCTTTCGGTTCAAAAGTTAAATTTTCTATAGCCTACTATGATCAACTTTTTTCAAAAGCAAAATTTCCAAAAGATGGCGCTTTTTACACACACAAACATTGTAGAATATGTGAAATCGCTAATATGAACAGTTTTGACTCCAATGAATTAAGTACCTCAAAACGCTGTTTTGAGCCACTGTGCAATGTGGTCAAAACTTCTTTGATTGGTCATTAGTGATCTTGACCTGGAAATCCAAGTAATGTTGAACGTATTTGAATATGTATTGCATCATTCGGACATCATAGGGTTATCAGTTTATACGGGAATTTGCTGTGTGATGGCACTCTTCAATCCGTAATTCCGGAACCGAAAGTCCGATCAACTAAAAATTCAATAACGTCTTATGGGAGCTTTAGACCGTTCACTTGAAACTAAGTTTGGGTAAATCGGTTGAGATATCTCTGCGAAAATTGAGTGACATTATTTGACACACACATATACACGGACATTTTGCTATCTCAACGAACTGAATCGAATGGGATATGACACTTTAAAATCGATTTTTAGAGTGATTTCATAGCCTTTCTTTATATGAGAAAGGCAAAAAAATATTTTAATTGAAACATGAATTTCTCATACCTATCGATATGTATCATAAATGTTCTTATTGAGGTCAAACTTTCTCAATGATGGATCTTTAATTCACCCAAAAAAATAGCACATTCAACTATTTTTTTCAACTTTATATTATCACTGTTGTTAATTTATAAACATTACATCGTTTCGTTTCGCCGACCACATCACTGCAACAACGGCGAAGGCTTTTGCAACATTGGGTTTTCTAAAACGGAACACATTCGATTTTGTGGAATTCTACGCACTGATCCGGAGCACTTTGGAGTATGCTGTACATGTATGGGCGCCATACAACGCCGTTCAAAGTAGCCGACTGGAGCGCGTTCAGAGAAGTTTTGTACGATTTGCTCTCAGAAAATTGCCTTGGAACGACCCTATCCGTCTTCCGCCGTATAATAATAGATGCATGTTGCTAGATTTGCCAACGCTGGAGTCTCTGTTTTAGTTTATGACTTCCATACCACTAAATCTAATTATAACTTAGCAATTAGAATTTTTTAACATTGACAACATAGCAATAGCATTAAGTGTAATCTGTACGATATATATCGAAGATGTAATAATAATAATAAATATTATTTACTGGTCGATTCTCAAAGTAAAGAGGGACAAGTTTGTTTTTAACAGGTGTCTGCTGGTGGACTTGAGTGATTCGTAGTTATGTTGCCTAAGCTCGACCCCCATCAGCAGAAGACAAAAGTTAATCCCGTAAGGTGTTAAGCCTGTTCTAATGACCCTTCCACTTCTAGTTTTCCAATCTGTATACTTCATATCCTTGCTCTCACTTGAGTACTATGGCTCTAAATTTTCATAACTTTCCCTACCCATTAATGTCCAGCTAATTGAAAATCAAAATATAAAGAAAATAAGGCATTTTTTGGTAAGAAATGCTTAGGTTTTATATGGCGACCAAACTGAATAACCAAAATGTGCATAGGTGATTTTCTCGCGAAAAAACTTCTGATTTGGGTTTTAATTTAGTAATTTCATGAGTTTTCACTAAATAATGTTCGTTACCAACAGTGATAAAATAAAGTTGAAACATTTTTTGTTGAGAATCGAAACCGATAACCGAAAAATAGCTTAAACAAGGCCATTTTTGGCACTTTTTGACCATTGTGCTGATTATTACAAACTAATTTAGCATAGAAATTTTTTAAATAAATAATACTCAATGCAATAGACTCTCAACCTGTGATCCACGGACCCCAAGAGGGCCGTGCAGTCGTTGCTGGGGGTCCGCGAAGAAAAATGTATTTACCGATTGCATATTGATATTTCAAGTCTTGTTTCCTAACAAACTAAAAATAACATTGATAGCATACAAAATCGATGTTTATCCTTAGGGGTCCACAGCAACCCAGGGTGATTTCTAAGGGGTCCGTGGTACGAAAAAGGTTGAGAACCGCTGAAATTGACAACTCTTTTGGTTTATTTTATCGAAATAAAACATTGTTTAATCAAAAAACTATGAAAATTGCATTATTTTCAAGTGACTTGTGCCGTCAGTACGCGGTGGTCCGAATATAGAATTTCGGATTGGTTTATAAAGAATTTAGACCGATTTCGTGTATGTTTGTCGTAAGTCTCGCTATCCAAAAAATTTAGATTGTCTTGAGAAAGATTGATCCAGGAAAAAATATAGGTAGTCCTGAAAAAGACTGTTGCTGTTGAAAAAATCGAGGTAAACTAGCAGCTATCAAGTTTTGTAACCGGACCGAACAAAAGGTCAAGCCGAACTGACTGCCAGGGATGCCACGTTGAAATCTGTGTTTTGGTCAAAAAATCTTTTTAACATCTGTGATGACTAAAAAAGGAAAAAAATCTGTGGAAATCTGTGATAAATTTCCAAAAATCTGTGAAATTTTCATCAAAATGCCAAAAATCTGTCATCTGTTAAAAAGAATCTGTGAATAAAAATTATGAAAAAATCTGTGACATTACGGAAAAATCTGTGAATATGGTAACCCTGCTGACTGCATGAGAATAATAAACGCTGTTTCACACCATGCCACTAACTGTGAAGCGAGGGTCTTACGTCAGTTAATGTTGTTTAATTTTGGAAACAAATTTAAATAATCGTATATTCGCTTAATACTAGTGATTAGATGTTATCAGGATGAATGCGAGACGCGCTCTAGAAACCTATTGAATTTTCGGATTTTTGACCAACTTTTGTTGGCTTAACAAACTCATTTTATTCGGAGATTATGTACCGCGACTCGGATCATTTTGTGTGTTCTTTAAACAATAATTATGTTTCTGTGGAGTTTTAAAATGAAAAGCTGCATATTGGAAAATGCGGGAATTTTTCCGTGACTTTAGGTTATGCGGATAAATGAAAAAATAACAAAACCTAATTATTATTAGTTTTGATTCACGACTTACATCATACGAAAAGACAGCAAACTAGCCGAGATTCACACCTTACTGAAATAAATCAAAGTAGCGACAGTAACTATAGGTTTGTTCCAGTACACGGAAGTTGCTCTGGAGCAAACAGGAGCAAAAAATACTTGCTCCTTTTTACTCGGGTTTGCTACCAGAAGAAGAAAAAAGATGAGAAGAGAAGACAGGAACGGTTTTCTCCGGAGTACTTCCAATTTCTCCTGGTACTGGAACAAACCTTATGCAGTACGTAGTTATCTTAGCTCAGCTTGTGAAGCTTGTTTTAGCCTGGACGCAACTATCTGAGTCAGTACACAAACAACAGAAATTCAATTGAACTCATGGTCGATTTTAACTATTTTTTCTGTAAACCCATTTAAATAAAGGAATGAATTTGTTACAATACATATATACTAGGGATGATCCAAAAATGACGTAGCATTATATGGGGGAGGGGAGAGTTTTGTATTTTGTGGTGATGTGCGACGACGGGGGAGTGGGGGGGACATTTTTTTTATTCAAATCGTTTATTTGATAAGGCACGTTGCGTTAGCTTAAAGGTGCCAATTTTGTTTTGTTTTACATTTTAAATTGCTTAAAACTAGGGGATTACATATTGATTTTTTTTAAATGAAACTAATGCGATTTTATAGCTATCTTATATATCTACATAAGGGGATAATATTGTTTTCGTAAGATTAGGCGGGTCATTTAGTTTTTGTGGCAATATGGTTTGACATTTTTATCAGTGAGATTATTGGAGCAAATAATGTTTAATTAAGGGGGACAATTTTTTACGACTAACTTAAAACTAGGCATAACTAGAGGGCATGATTGAATTTTGTAAAGATTCGTAATTATAGTTATTTTTGTGGGTAGTAGAGTTGGGCAATTTCAACGAGATTATATAATATAATAGTTAAAACTAGAAGAGACAAAAAGAGCTAAATGCTTCGTGATGATGTTGGGGGGAGGGGGGGTAGGGGTGTTACTTCTGGGTATAAGAGTCAGGGGAGGGAGGGTAGACAAAGATGGCAGGGAGAGAAAATTATTTCAGTTTCAGGCATCGTGAGATCAACGGATGGATTACAAACTCGGGTGGCCTTCATCAGGGGAATCATGTACTGGGACGCCGGGTGGTCCTCCTCAAGATGGCAGGGGTTTTTCCAGACGATTTCGTAGTACGGCTCAGATGTGGATCGGCTACATTTCGAGTTAAGCGTGTTATGTTCGTGCCGTAGGTCCCGTGTTTGTTGGCTCATTCGATACAGATGGTTTGATACAGGTGGAAGAGCGTTCTGAGAATGATAAGGAGATAACAAGGGGCAGTTAGACTTGTATATTGATGGTTTTCACAAAGGTGTATATAAGGGACATATAGAGAACATCGCGGCTTGCCAGCACATCTCGAACCGGGACGTTGGTTGGTCTTCCTCGGGCCCGCAGGGTATCCATTAGCCGAGACCTAGCGGAACTGTACTCGGTGCACGCCCAGACAATGTGCTCGATGTCGTGATAGCCGTCGCCACAAGCGCAGATACCACTATCCACGAGCCCAATACGCCGGAGATGTGCATCCAGCGTGTAATGGTTTGCCATGAGTCGGGACATCACACGAATGAAGTCACGACCCACATCCATCCCCTTGAACCAAGGTTTCGTCGATACCTTAGGGATTATCGAATGTAGCCACCTTCCCAGCTCTCCACTGCTCCACGAAGTTTGCCAACTTTCGAGGGTTCTCTGATGAGTAATACTGAAAAATTCGCTGAAGCAAATTGGTCTTTCGTAAACGTCTCCTTCTAAGGCACCCACCTTAGCTAAGGAGTCTGCCTTCTCATTGCCCGGAATGGAGCAATGAGAAGGGACCCATACCAAGGTAATCTGGAAAGAGTTGTCAGATAAAGCACTCAGTAGCTCCCGTATTTTCCCCAAAAAATACGAGGAGTGCTTGCCTTGTTTCATCGAGCGAATAGCGTCAATGGAACTGAGGCTATCCGAAACGATGAAGTAATGGTCTGCGGGTAATGTTTCAATGACTCCAAGGGTATACTGAATGGCAGCTAGTTCTGTGGCGTAAACTGAAGCAGGGTCACTGAGTTTGTAGGAGGCGGTGAACTTTTGATTGAAAATATCGAAGCCAGTGGATCCTTCGAGGTTTGATCCGTCAGTATAAAACATCTTAGAACAGTCGACTTCTCGGAATTTATTATAAAAAATGTTTGGAACCACTTGTGGGCGTATGTGGTCCGGAATTCCACTAATCTCGTCTTTCATGGATGTGTCGAAGAAAACAGTAGATTCAGAAGTATTTATGAAATGTACACGGTTGGGATTGTAAGAAGAAGGGTTAATATTCTGCGCCATGTAGTCAAAGTACAGGGACATGAAACGGGTCTGAGAATTGAGCTCAACAAGCCTTTCGAAATTTTCAATCACGACCGGGTTCAAGATATCGCATCGAATGAGCAATCGATATGAGAGTTCCCAAAATCGATTTTTCAACGGGAGAACGCCCGACAGCACTTCGAGACTCATCGTATGGGTCGACTGCATGCACCCTAAGGCGATACGCAAACAACGATACTGAATTCTTTCGAGTTTGATGAAATGTATGTTCGCGGCGGAGCGAAAGCAGAAGCATCCGTATTCCATTACCGACAGTATCGTTGTTTGATACAACCTAATTAGGTCTCCTGGGTGGGCACCCCACCATGTTCCGGTTATTGTACGAAGAAAGTTGATCCTTTGTTGGCATTTCTGTTTCAGATACCGAATATGGCATCCCCAAGTACCTTTCGAGTCGAACCAGACCCCTAGATATTTTACTGTGAAGACCTGAGCGATAGTTTGACCCATTAATAGAAGCTGTAATTGTGCTGGTTCACGCTTCCTTGAAAATACAACTAGCTCAGTTTTCTCCGTGGAGAATTCGATACCCAGCTTAATAGCCCAAGCAGACAAATTGTCCAGGGTATTCTGTAATGGTCCTTGTAGATCGACAGCTTTGGGTCCCGTAACAGACACCACGCCATCGTCTGCAAGTTGCCTTAACGTGCAGGAATTGTCAAGACATTCATCAATGTCGTTGACACAGAAATTGTATAAAAGGGGGCTTAGACATGAGCCCTGGGGAAGGCCCATGTAGCTAAATCGTGATGTCGATAAGTCACCATGCGAAAAATGCATGTGCTTTTCCGACAACAAGTTTAGTAAAAAGTTGTTTAAAGTCGCTGAAAGACCATGCTGGTGCAGCTTCTCTGAAAGAATGTTGATCGAAACTGAATCAAAAGCCCCCTTAATATCTAGGAACACTGATGCCATCTGCTCTTTGCTAGCATAGGCCATTTGAATTTCAGTTGAGAGCAACGCAAGACAATCGTTCGTCCCTTTGCCTTTGCGAAAGCCAAATTGTGTATCTGACAGTAAGCCATTTGCTTCGACCCAATTGTCGAGGCGGGATAGGATCATTTTCTCGAACAACTTCCGGATACAGGATAGCATTGCGATCGGACGGTACGAATTGTGGTCGGAGGCTGGTTTTTGGATGGCGATGACCTTCACTTGTCTCCAATCGAGTGGGACAATGTTAGCCTCGAGAAACTTATTAAATAAATTCAACAAGCGTCTCTTGGCAGAGTCAGGCAGATTCTCCAACAAGTTGAATTTGATTCTGTCTGGCCCCGGAGCTTTATTGTTACATGACAAGAGAGCAAGTGAGAACTCCACCATCGAAAAAGGTGTTTCGTTCGCGCTATCGTGAGGAGACGCGGCGCGGTAAATCTTCTGTGCCGGGGCGGAATCCGGACAAACCTTCTTGGCGAAATCGAATATCCAACGGTTTGAATATTCCACGCTCTCATTAGTACTGTTTCGATTTCGCATACGTCGGGCTGTTCCCCAAAGAGTGCTCATCGATGTTTCTCTCGTTAATCCGTCGACGAACCGGCGCCAATAATCGCGTTTTTGGCTTTCATCAAACTCTTCATTCGCTTGTCTAACGTCGCGTACTGTCGAAAACTGGCGGGTAACCCGTCGTTCCGGAAGGTCTTAAACGCGGCGGCCTTCTCTGCGTACACGTCTGAGCACTCTTTATCCCACCAGGGATTGGGAGAACGTTTTTGTATGTTCGCGCCGGGTACTGGCCTAGTCTGAGCTTGATTCGCGCTGTCGAGAATCAAGCCAGCCAAAAAGCTGTACTCTTCCTCCGGAGGAAGTTCTTGGGTAGATTCGATGTTGTCGGATATCGCGGCAGCATAGCTCTTCCAATCGATATTTCGTGTGAGGTCATACGAAATATTGATTTCAATGGCCTTGAACCGTTATTGATTGAGACTACAATCGGCAGATGGTCGCTGCCGTGGGGATCAGGAATTACCTTCCACGTGCAATTTAACCGCAGCGATGTTGAGCAAAGGGACAAGTCTAAGGCGCTCGGGCGCGCTGGAGGAGCAGGAATCCGTGTCATTTCACCCGTGTTTAAAATTGTCAAATTGAAGTTATCGCAAAGATCCTGAATTAAGGAAGACCGGTTATCATCATAGAGGCAACCCCATGCTGTACCGTGAGAGTTAAAGTCTCCTAAAACTAGTCGCGGTGCTGGCAGGGATTCTAAGATGTCTTGTAGCTGTCGGTGCCCAACCGCGGTGTTGGGGGGAATATATATGGAAGCTATGCAAAGGCTTTTGCCTTTGGTTGTTACTTGACAAGCGACAACTTCAATACCTGTTATCGAGGGAAGGTTAATTCTGTAGAAGGAATAGCACTTTTTGATCCCCAAAAGCACTCATCCATAGGGGGTGTCTCGATCCAGGCGAATAATATTAAAGTCGTGGAAGTTGAGTTCTATGTCGGAAGTTAACCAAGTTTCACATAATGCAAATGCATCGCAACTCAAATTATTTATTAAAATTTTGAAGGAATCGATTTTCGGGATGATACTTCTGCAATTCCACTGTAGAACAGTGATCAAATCCGTGACCTCGTTCGATGAGTTAGCCATCGAAGGATACAATCGCTGAGAGGAGGGGCCATTTAGCAGTCAACTGCTTCAAAAATGTTCTCACTGTAGGGAGAAAAGCTAACATAAGACTTTTAATAGGATCAGTAATATTGAAAGTTTTTATTATCCAGTCCACTATGTCCGAGAGTTTTATAATTCCAGTGCTGTGATTACTCTCGAACTGAAACAAAGGAACACTTGGGATTTTTGATGTTCCTGGAAGTGCTGGGAACTCCTTCTCTGAGCTTAATCCTCCGAGACCAGGAGCTAATTGCTTCGGTTTGGTTGCAACACTTCCAATAGATGTGACTTTCGGAGCCCCCTCAAGGGACACCTTCTGGCCTTTACAAGGAACTTTACGAGAGGAAGTGTTCCTCCTCTTCCTATAAATTCTAGGCACCCTAGTAGATGTTCCCTCTTGTGGGTTACCAGCCTCGCCCTCGTCAGGAGGCAAGTGAGTATAGATGTTTGCTGAGGATGGTGGCGTAGCATTCTTTAACATTTCTGCGAAAGAATGTTTGGATCGTCCCACAAGGGAACGTTTCAGTTTATCCCCGCGTAGTTTGTACGCGGGACATGCCGAGATATCATGCAGACTCTCCGCACAGTAAGGACACTTTTCGGCTTGCCTACTGCACGAATCATCTAGATGATTCTCCCCGCATTTTCCACAGCGGGCCTTGTTGCTACAATGGGTGGCTGTGTGACCCAGTTGTTTACACTTTGTGCAATTCATGACCCGCGGCACAAACAGACGCACAGGCAGACGAACCTTGTGCAAGAGGACGAAATTTGGCAAAGCGGTACCAGCGAAGGTCACCCGATAAGAGTTTGATTGGGGGTACGTTTTTGAACCATCCCCCGCAACTACTACTGAGTGCAAACGTTTGCACTCAAGTATTTTAACTGGCTGAAGTAAGCGGTCTCTGAATCGGCCAACCCCGTACTTCAGCAGATCCTCGCACGTCAAACTCTCATCGGTTACGACGCCTTCGGATTGTACTCTTACAGCCGGAATATACACGTTATAATCCCGCGTAAAGTGCTCACAGCAAGCAATATCGTTTGCCTGCTTTGAGTTGGCTAGCAACACCCTTATCTTGTCCGAGCGGACCTTTGAAATTTCGGTCACAGCCGAGAACCGTTCCGTCAGGTCTCTAGAAATCTGAAGAAGATTCAGTGATTTAGTCTTGGGCCGAAAGAAGACCACAAATGGACCAGTTGAGAGTTCTGGATAGCATTTGGGCCGGGGGGGAGCCTTAGAAGTTGAACCCGATTCAACTTCCATTTGACCATCCGGAGAGGGAACCATAGAAAACGTCAACGCACGGGGTCAGCGCCCGCGCAGACGGAAGAAAGCAATAAATGTGTTACAAAAGACAAAGACCACTTAGCTTTAAACTGGTGTCCAACGACGAACCGATCCAGCTTATACAGCTGGCTATTGTTTAATCCTCACACGCGAACAAAAGACTGAGGACCGAACCGAACTGGCAAAATAACCTTGAATGCGGATTAAAACTATTCTTTATCGCCTCACACAGCACTACGGACTAGAAAAAACAACCTCTGTCTCGATGGAGAGCTCGAAAACGAATGAGTGGGGGGACATGTCATGCTACGTAGCTTTTTTTTTTAAAGGGAATAGAGGTTGACCTGATGTCACGACCACCTTACCCGTTTTATAATCGTCATAGCATCGTTTTAATTTTTTTATTTTTTACCGGGACAAGGGGGGGGGGGGGTAGGGTTACCGTCAAACTACGTAATTACCAGGGGGTATTTAGAGGTTTGTGACGAAATGCTACGAAGGGGGGTGTTAAAAATCACTCGAAAAATTCTACATCATGACGATCCCCTACTGAAGGGTGAAAGTATTGTCGAAAATTTTCAAAATCTTTTTATTTCGGATTTAGTTAATTAGTGTAAAGTGCCTATTTTCACCATACTAAGCAGGGTGCCTTACTAATTTATTAATTTATTAATCTCGGCCTACAATCAATGGAATGCGTGAAAATTGACATCAACAACTTTGCTTCGTTGTTAAGAATCAATATAGTAACACAAAAGCACTGAAAACAGTGAAATTCTCGTGTTTGAGCTCAACGAAAACTCGAATCGAAAGCCCCTATCGTTGCGCTACCATTTGACTCAATGCGTTGAACAAAGATGGCAGACACTGCTCTAACCAACGGCTTCAAATGGGTAGGGTGATAATAGAAACCTGGGTTGTTAATCGATAATTAATCGTCATCGTCGATAACGTTAACCACCCGTCAACGTCATCGGAAACTCCGTTAACGATAATGTATCGTCGGATTCATCGTCATCGTCGATAATTCATCGGTGGTTATCGCGATACATTTTGCGATACTTTCCCGTTTATTGGAGTTGAAGTTGATGCGGTTAACTTTCAATTGTTTCGAGATAACTAACTGTTGAAGGACATGTTGTTGGCAGTTGAAAATCAATAGTTTTGGACATTATTTATGCAGAGGGGGGGGGGGGGGGGGGTTTGGTCCAACGATGTGTCAAAAAGGGTTTTTTGTCAGCTTTTCAAGAGTGTTTTATAGTGAAGGGACAGTTATTGGCAGTTGAAAATCAATAGTTTTGGACATTTTCAATACACAGGGGACTCGACGATGTGTCAAAATGAATTTTTTGCAACTTTTTCAACAACTATCAAAACCTTTTGGTGGGCTCTAGCCTACGTTCAAGTCAAATTCGAGTAAACTCCTTCTTTAGAATATTTTTCTTATCTTAGAGATGCAAAATATTCAAAAATAAAAATACTGTACCGTAAGAACTCCTTAAGGGAAATTTTAACTAAATGATCAGAACGGGTTATGAGGCTTTGTCGAGGGACTAAAGAAGAATATTTTAACTGCTGCGATTTATTAAAAAGAAAGAAAAAAATATGTTTGCGTTTCGACTTCGTCTCTTCAGAACCAGAAAAAAAATATGTGCCGATTTTGTCAACGTGATCGTTTTATCAGTCTAAAATTCACCAAGGGGCTGATAAAAACGGGTCTCTATTATGATGCCGTTTATAAATTACACTACATATTTAAGGGTAAAAGAAGGAAGCATGAAGCATCTTGTTACATAATGGAGAGAAGAAACGGAGGAGAGGGGGGGAATCAAGCATTGCAAATATGTATATTGTCCTTTTTAAAATCCAAAATCTTCTAGTTTAAATTAAAATTATAATAAAATCTTTTATTCACCACATTACTTAATGTAATTGTAGTGTAATTTGTGAATAATAGTGGTTTAGTAGTTTTTTTCAATATATGTTTTTGTTTACTAATTACACAATAGCTCAAAATTTGTTTTCTTCATGGTCAAAACAATTTTGATCACCTTTTTGCCGCTTGGAAACACTGTGCACCTGAAACTCTTCTGTGCACCAACTTACTCGAAAAGTTGAAAAAAAAAAACCATTTTGACACATCGTCGGACCCTTCTGCGTATTGAAAATGTCCAAAATTATTGATTTTCAACTACCAACAACTTTCCATTCAATATAATAAGCACTTTCCCGGAAAGTTGAAAAAATCATTTTGACGCATCGTCGGACCTCACTGTGCATAGAAAATTTCCAAAACTATTGATTTTCAACTGCCAACAACATGTCCTTCAATAACTAATTATTTCTAAACAATTGAAAGTTAACCGCATCAACTTCAACTCCAATAAACGGGAAAGTAACGTAAAACATATCGCGATAACCGATGAACCGACGATGACGATGAATATGACGATACATTATCGTTAACGGAGTTTCCGATGACGATACATTATCATTAACGAGTAACGCCGATAAATGTATCGTATTAACAACCCTGATAGAAACATGGCGAAAATGGGCTCATTACCCTACATCGTAAAATTTCGATTTTTAACAAATTATGAAATATACCATATTATAATTACTTTTCATCGTTTGAGATGCCAAACTAGATGTGGAATAAGTATGAATTTTTTTTTGTAGTGCTGATTGACCAAATCGAAAAGAATTATATATTATGACTCTCGTCAGAAATTGAGTCAATCAACAATCTTTAACTATCTTTTTTTACCAACAATCTTTAAATCACCCTTATTCTTGTTTACGACGAATGCGATATTCGTTCGAAAGCGATTCGAACGAATAGTAAGTCCATTTGATTTTGCTGTCGTAAACGGGAATACAAACCACTTTCGAACGAATCTCGCATTCGTCGTAAACAAGAATAAGGGTGAATATCTTTAACCATTTCGTCTCTTTTAAGACTGCAGTGTATAAAAAGATAACAGTATGAGAAACATAACTAACTAATATATTTTCGTGTGAATTACTGGCCTCCGGTGTATTCCAACAATCGAATTCCATGCCTTCATCCGTCGGTCTGTGAAATAAAACGTTTGATATATCCTATGTTGTATTTTACGATGATCTAGTTTAATTCAACAATGAGATCAGTTGAGTTCCAGTTGTTTGTGTCCTGACTGAAACGGTAGTGTAACGGCGTAGGCGATTATGTCCGGCTGAAACAAACGCTACAAACTGAGACAAGCGCTTCAAGCCTTAACTCAGGTAAGCTTTTCAAGTTTTGTGCTGGGCTGAAACGTTCGTGTCCAGACTAAGACTGACAGCATCAAAACAACAACGCTGGATTATTGTTTTCAGTAAAAAATTAGTTCACCCAAATATCAAATAGACGAAATCAAAAAATCAACTAATTTTTTGGTTCAATTTGTGATAAATCGGTCTTCCATGTTGCTCACATAAACTTATCAGCATGCTAGGTAATCATCATCAAACTATAGGAAGAATCAATGGTGAAATTGGTATTGCACACCAAGACTTACCACAATCTGACGTTCGTTAAGTCTTTACGGCAGGGATCTTGTTCTACTACTTTATTCTGGATCATGTTTCTTCACAGAAAGCAGCAACTCGTGAAACATTCACCTCGTTGTTGCATCATGAAAAACGCCGATTCGCTGCACAGACTGAAAGTTCCCGACTACCTCTGTAGGATTCTGAGGAGCTACTTCCAGAACCGGTAGCTGAAACTGACACCGGAAAAGGAAGTGTAGTCGTACCAGCGGGTGTTCCACAGGGTTCCATACTCGGCCCAACGCTTTAGAATACTATGTACAACGGAGTGCTGAAGCTGAGCGTCCCCAGGGGCGTGAAGATTGTCGGGTTTGCGGACGACGTGGCGCTCCTAGTGATCGGCGAATCACTAGAGGAAGTAGAAGTACTCGCAACGGAGGCGATAGATGTTGTGAAAGACTGGATGCGCGAAAAGAAGCTGACGCTGGCTCACCACAAAATCGAGATGGTTGTGATAAGCAACCGAAAGGCAGTGCAGCAGGGAAGTATTTCGGTCGGAGAGTGTATCATCAACTCAAAGCGGGAAGTTAGACAACTGGGAGTGATGATAGACGATCCGCTAAAGTTTAATAGATACATTGACCACGCATGCGGGCAGGCCGTAAACGTGCTCTCGGCACTATTTCGGATCATGCCCAACAATTCGACGATCAGCAGCAGTAAAAAGCGACTACTGGCGAGTGTTTCCACATCGGTGCTCAGATATGCAGGACCTGCTTGGGTGACGGCAGTGCAGAGGAAGAGGAACACATCTCGGCTGAACAGCACGTTTAGGCTGATGGCCATGCGGGTGTCTAGCGCGCATCGAACTATCTCGTCAGAGGCAGCTTACGTGATAGCTGGAGCGATTCCCATGAACCTTCTACTCGAAGAAAATAGCGAGTGTTATCAGAATCGAGGCATGAGAGGAGTCCGTAAACAAGCCCGAGCTGACACCTTAATCAAGTGACAGCATCAGTGGGATAACGCCTGTAAACGGTAGGTGGACCCTTCGACTAATTCCATGCTTGTCGGTTTGGGTGAACAGAGCGCACGGTGAGGTGAATTTCCACATGACGCAGTTCTTGTCTGGTCATGGCTGTTTTTGAAAAAGTACCTGAACAGGTTCAGCCACACGAGCTCGCCGTTCTGCATCGCGTGCGGTGATGCAGAGGAAACGCTTGCGCACGTGGTCCTCGAATGCCCGCGATTCGATCACGAGCAAAACTAAATGAGAACCATTGTCGGTGAGGACGTTAACATGTCCAATATTACCCAAAGAATGTGCGCGTACAAAGCAAAATGGGACACAGTGCACAGAAGAGTCGCTCAGATCATGTTGGCGTTGCAACGAACCACTGCGACCAGTATTTCGGTCTATTGTAGTATTTAAGCAAGTCGTCGTCGAGGCACCGATAACCCGGAAGTTACACTCCAACTGGAATCGCCAGACCGACCATGGCACTTGACAAGTCAGTCTGAGGAAGAGAGATAAAGTAGACCACCAGGCTCGACCGAAGTAGGCTAGGTCCACCGCCGGGGACTAGACTGAGCGCACGCATCGTCGATGGTAAGTCGTCGGGGCACCTGAGAACCGGAAGTCATCCTCCCCCCGGTGATCGCAGGACTGACCTCGACACCTAACCGACCAGCATCGAGATGACGGTTTCGAGAGAAATTTCAGCGTCGGGAAAGTTCTCCGTCGGAGTAGGTTATGCCCACCGCCGGGGACTAGTTCGAGTAGATCGGAAAGTAGCACCGGCAAATGGTCGTCGGGTCGCCTGTGAAATGGAAGTCGTGTGATCCGCGTCCATCTGCTTCATCTCCACTACCGACAAGTAACGTGAATAAATATCCACGATCACCAAAAACTCTCCTGATCCAAAACCCGGGATCGAAAGGAAGTCGATTTGAATTATTTCCCATGGGTTTTCGGGTAAATCTCTCGAAGATAGTGGCTGAGGTGGACCTTTCCGAGACAACAGAATGCAGGTTTCACAAGATTTTACGAAGGCTTCTGCCTCTTTCGCCATTCCTGGCCACCAGAAAAATTCTCTCAGAATTCGTTTCATATTCACCACACCTACGTGTCCTCCGTGTGATGACGACATAGCTTTACGCCTTAGATCGGAAGGTAATAAGACTCTGTCGTTTTTGAAAATTATGTTTCCGAGGGTGTATAAATGTTTTCGTTGGGCCTCGAATCTTCGTAAGGTTCCTGGCCATACATCCGACTTCATCGCTTGGCGTATTTCCTTCATCTCGCTGTCGTTTTCTGAGCATGATTCGATATCATCCCAGGTTATTTCTAACACTCCAGCCTCAAGTGCGAATAGTAGATTACCGCTATCTTCCTCTTCAAAAGGCAGAGCTTTTTGAGATATGTTAATCAGCCTGGACAATGCGTCTGCTACATTTAGTTCCCCTGCAACCCGTTCAATCTTAAAGTCAAAAGGTTGTAGGCGTAGCGCCCATGTTTCGGCTCGAGATACCGCTCGTTTTCCCAATCGATGGTGAGTATTAAAAATAAATTCGTTTGCCTCTGCATCGGATCTGATAACAAACGTTCGCCCCAACAAATAAAAGGAAAAGCGTTCTGCCCCCCAAACGACAGCCAACGCTTCTTTTTGAGTTTGGGGGTACTTTCGCTCTGTGGTTGTTAAAGCTTTCGATGCACACGCAATAACGCGGGGTTTCCCAGAGTTGTTCCACTGTATAAGGACGGCACCTAGACCCACGGGTGACGCATCAACATATAGTTCAATCTTGTCTGTCAAACTGTAGTAACCAAGGGTTTTGATTTGTTTCAGAGCCGAGTTCCTCAAAAAGTCGAATTCCTGTGGCTCTGCCTCCGTCCAATAGAACCGATCCGCCGTGGCCAATGCGCGTAACCGTACGGTTTTGTCTGCCCGATTCACAATGAATCGATCAGTAAAAGTCCCAGAAAATTTTTCACCTCAGAGCAGTTTTGTGGAGGTCGGAAATTCTTAATAGCTTGCACTTTGTCATCTTCTACCTTCCATCCATCCGGCGTCAGCTTAAATCCGACAAATCTTACGACCTGGGAGCCAAAGACACATTTCTCTTGGTTGAGTTTCACATTGTGTTCTTTAAGGCGAGCTAAAACTTTATCCAAGTTAGCATCGTGCTCTTTTTTGTTTCTGCCGAAAACCAGTATGTCGTCCAAATAGTTTACGACGCCGTCACAACCATCGATAATTTTCCGTTGAACAACCTCTTGGAAAATATCCGGCGCGTTGCACAAACCGAATGGCAGGCGTACGCACCGGAACATCCCAAATTCGGTATAGAAGTTAGTAAGATGACGGGATTCTTGGTCTAACTCGATGTGAAAGAAGGCGTTTTGTAGATCAATAGTGGAAAACCACGAAGCACCATTTAGCTCGGCGACAATGCTTTCAAGAGTTGGCATGGCAAAGGGTGTTCTTAAGATATATCGGTTTGGTCCTCGTAAATCGATTACTAAACGGATGTCATCCTTTCCTTTGGGTACAACAAGCATAGATGAACAGAAATCAGTGGGTATTTCATCCGTCACAGGTTCGATTATTCCTGTGGTGACCAGGTTGCGCAAGCGTTGTTCTACAGTCGCTTTCAAAGCTTGAGGAATATTCATGAAAATATTTCGGCACGGTGGCTTTTCCTTGTCGTAATTCAGCTTTACCGGCGGTATGTTAAATTTTGGAAACTGTTCTTCGTAATAAATATTCGATATTTGACCAGCTACAATCCTATTGGATGGGTCTTGAACAGGAACACCCAAACCTAACAACAATACGCAGTATCTTATTGCCGTTGATCTACCTAACAAAGCTCGACGATCATTAATTACATAGAACTTTTCGAGGAGTATCGGCCTTTCGTTAGATATGAACAAAAAAGCTTCGAATGTAGCTGAGACAGGAATTTCCTTTTCGGAAGCGTATGCTTTCAATGGCCGATCCGCTCCTTTTTGAACGTTAAAAAGCTTGCTGTTATATTTTTCGTTTCCTCGCATGATTTGGAACAACGACTCCGTAAATGTATTTACTTGTGCACCGGAATCGATCAGAAACTGGCAAACCATCCCGGCCACCTCTGCCATAATACACCCATCCTCCACAGAGGGCTTTTTAGTTAGCGAGGCAATTAAGTTACCGCATTCAGAAGCCTGTGAATATAACAAAAATGTATTCTACGCTTTTTATAAGAGTATGGGATGGAGATGATGCAAAGAAAAGGCATGATAGAAGTACAACGAATTCATTTGTTTAATTCAGAATATGAATCATCCAGCAAAAAATAGCTGTGGTTAACTTCCCATCCACCATAATGAAAAAGAAAAACCATTAAGCACTCACAATGTCATTTTTATCCATATCAAGTCCAGCATTTTCAATCGCATCAATCCGTTTTGATGGTGGCCCTGAGGGAGCTTCCTGTCTTGAGCGTTTTATTCCAGCTGTTGGTTCGAATGATTTCTGCGACGATTTGCACGCTCTCTGTATGTGCCCCAGACGACCACAGTTCCTACAAACTTTATCGATGGCAAAACACTTGTCGAAACGGTGGTAGATGCTATCGCATCTCCAACATCTCGGTCCATTGTAGCTAGGAAAACCTCTAGCTCCGGAACGATCCTGATCCAATCCGCGCCGTGGATGCTGTGTGCCGGATTGACCAATTTCGCCCGAGACCCGAACTTCCCGGAACGCCTTTCATCCGCTCCAAATTCCCGAACTGTTTTTGTCTGTATATCGGCTCGAATCGGTGCGAGAATTGCTTCAGGCTGCTTGTGACATTTTCGCTCGTAGTATTCCTCGTTGATACGGATCGCTTCCAGCTCTCGAACTTTGTCTACTAAGTCTGTGTAAGTTCCTTTCCGACTTAACATCTTAAGGGCCACTGACCGCACTTCCTTGTGGATTGCATGTTCTGCGACAGTGCCGACAATCTCTTCAAACTCTTTTCCTTCGCCGAAGTTACACAGGCGGGCAGTCGTCGCTACCCTTGACACGAATGTCAGATCGGACTCTCCGTTGTTTTGTGACATCAGAGCTAATTTGCGCCGTTGAAGCATGATATCCGAGCCAGATGCAAAATACGAATTCAACCGGAACATTGCGTTTGTGAAAGGCTGGAACTCGGCAGCGGGAGCATCGTTAGTTGATTTCGTATTTCTAAATACCTCCAGAAGACGGATGCCAGCTTTCACTTTAAAAATCGTGAATCTTGTCTGCTCATCTACAACGCCAGCCAAATTCATAGAATCGATAAGGAGATCCTTCCAGGATTCGAACGTGTGACGGTGTATTTCATCACATCCATCGATAGGTTTGCACTCCGGAATATTGATAGAAGACATAGACAAATGATTTACAGAAGTCGAAAATCGAGACTCTTCAAAACTCCTGTTCGATACATGTCGTCGCGTACTGGAAGATCTTGCGCCTCCATCGAATTCAGCTTCGCTCTCGCTCATCGGTTGCCTGTATGTCGATTTCATTTGTTCGACGGTAGCCTTTAGTTCGCGAATTTCGTCGCGTGTCTTTTTCAACTCCTCCAGTAATAATGCACTGTGAGTACGTTCTTCTACCAGTTCCTTCTCTAACATTTTCTCCCGTCTCCCTTTCGCTGGGATGTCAGCTCCCGAAGTAACTTGCTTCCTCTTAGCATTTTTGCTGCGAAAGGTTAAAAATTCATAGTGTAAGTTTTATATTATTGAGCACGTTTTTCGCATAAATAACTCGCGAGTAATATCCCAGTGTCTGCCATTCTCAGACATGCAAACATTCCCCTACCCATTCGTGTGACTCTAAAACAATGAATACAAGTGACCTTTTATTCAAAAAACCTATACAAATCCGATCCGTGTTCGCTCACACTTGTATATATACCAACATTTGCATCCCGATTCGCGTCCTCTGGCACGAATCCTATCATACATCACACGATTCGCGTCCTCTCGCACGAATCCAAACACACCAGATTCGCGTTCTCTCGCACGAATCTCAACAAATACCACTCGACTCGTGTCCTCTCGCACGAGTCAAAAACCTGATTCGCGTCCTCTCGCACGAATCCATACAAATACAACCCGATTCGCGTCCTCTCGCACGAATCTCAACAAAAACAGCCCGACTCGCGTCCTCTCGCACAAGCCAAAACAAACCTGATTCGCGTCCTCTCGCACGAATCTCAACAAATACCACCCGACTCGCGTCCTCTCGCACGAGTCAAAAACCTGATTCGCGTCCTCTCGCACGAATCCAAACAAATACAACCCGATTCGCGTCCTCTCGCACGAATCCAAACAAATACGAACCGATTCGCGTCCTCTCGCACGAATCTACAATTTTCAATAAAATTCACGACCTCCCGCGCGAATCAATTTAGAAACATTAAAACATTTAAAGCTTTTTTTTATCATCAACTTGACACGAAAGCTAAAAAAAACAACACAACAAACAGCATTATCTCCCTACCATAATATGCCAGTTGACCTTTTGAAGCACCACACGAAATGTGAGCGCTGTCTTTAGCAGTACCACACAAGCAATCACTGTTATCTGTAATCCTCTACGCATTCTTCTATGAAGACCAACATGGCCGCTATAAAATCTCCGTAAAGCAATGCACCGCTAAATACGAATACCGTGCCATCGATTTACTTAAACAAAACATAAAAAATATAAATCTCGCAACATCACTCTACTGACACATCACTTTCTTAAAAAAGAATTTACTATTAGAAGTACATACCGGTCACTGGGAGCCACTGCGCCATTGTCGCATTCCTTGCGAATCATTTTTCTGCAACTGCTGACTAACGTCTTATCCCACCAACTGTGCTCGAAAAACTGCCAAATAATCGCGTGCCTACTTTCTTTGCCACATTCAATACACTCACACTTGCTCACAAAACCGAAGGCTTTACTATTCCCTTCTCTCATTTCCAACTCTCACAACTAAACATATACGTCGACAAAGCTTTCGCTCAGTTGACAAGCACGCCACCATTCCACCAGTCTCGCATCCATCAATCTTTATTTTTCTCTCGGTTTCTCCCTCTCGTTTCCCATAAGATTTCAAACCGTCAGCCACACACACTTACTCACGGGACAGCTCGCTTAGGTAAGTATGTTCAACTGCAACCCACACCGTCGCACACCCATCGTTCTGTCATTTTATCGCTCAGTTTCTCCCTCTCGTTTCCAAAGCTTCGAAATTACGCTTTACAAAGCACACACATTACAATGGGACAACGTCTTGAAGTTCTATTCTGGTGGCACCTTCGTACTTTATGCTCGAATCGTGTCGTTTACAAATAATAGGGATGACTATTTTCTTTTTTTTGCCAGCCATATTCAATGAAAAGATATTTTTGTATGCTCAATTTATATATTTTTTCTATGAAGGTCTTATCTACTACAATTCTCATACCCAGAATCGCAGGACCGACTTCGACATCTGCCCGGGTAGCAAAGATAGTAGGAAAGATCCGCCGTCGGGGACTATTCTGAGTAGTTCGTAGCGAATCGCCGGCTTGAATCGTCGGGGTACCAGTGAACCGGACGCAATCCTCCAACCGGAATCGCTGGACTGACCTCGGCATTTTGCCGGACTGCATCGAAGCAAGAATAACGCGTACGTCAAAGGTTGCGGGAGACATTCTTTCGTCGGGGAACTCTCCGCCGAGGTAGGCTATCTACGCCTTCGGGGACTATGCCGAGTAGCACCGAACGCGACAAACCACCAGTATAGGGTCGTCGGGGCCCCAGTGAACCGGAAGCCACCCTCCAACTGGAATCGCTGGATTCAACTGGTCAACGTAGAGAGGAGCGCATATAGAATATCATGCCGTGCAGGAGTGATATGGCAGTTATGAGACCAGTGAACTAGCACTATCAGCTAGATCTGGAATCAAGCGAAATGCATCTGCACGCCTCTCCCCGAAGTAGTCATTTCAAATGGAATCCGGGGGATCTGGCAAATGTCGGGCTCCTTGCTGGTGTTTAGAGGAGTATGGTTCAGAGTTATCTTCTCTGTTCAGAGTCCCTCACTCTGGCACACGATGGGCGAAATTGGTAGTATGGTTTAATTACTGAACGTGTACTGGGTCGGCGTAAAAGTTTTACCGCCAAGTAAAAGAAAGCCACATTTGCCGAACTCGACGAAGCGAGTCGAACGGTATTAGTTTCGGCCCTCCAGGCCTCTGTTACGTAGACGATTTTAAGAGTGATTTCATAACCTTTCTATAGGAGAAAATGAACTACGTAACTACGGAACCAATACTTCATTCAAATAAATTTCCATAGCAATCAATGTGAATATTATACTCTCCATTTAAGACTGAGATTGTGAGAAACGAGTCCGCAATATACGAGAAACAGGTGTGAATCTAATTTCGGAATATGGCCATTTCCTCGGATCTTCCGAAATCCTCAACGGTTCTCAATGTAGTCAGACTTTGGTTTGCTATTAGTGATATGGACCAATAATTTCAAGAATTTTTTGTGTTGGTGACGAACCACTGCGACTAGTATTTAAATCTATTCCCAAATAACCACATGCATTATATTGAAGCATTATTTTAACATCGATAATGTTCATTTGCTCTAAAACTACTTTCTTAAAACAGTGCTACCATAACACAACATCCCAAATGTTTCAAGACATTGCCTCTTATGAGCAATGTAACAGGCATTATACACACCTTTAGAGCAACGGTTTAGTGTTTGATCGCATTACATTTACAAATGCTTTGACGATCTACTGCGCTACACTTGAAAAGCATATAATGCTTCAACTAAAAGTTATGAAACATTAAAATAATTTGACGTTTATGAAGAAAATGTTCTAATAACAAAATATCAACCTGAAACAACATGGAGAGTTGTGTGGCAAACGTACAATTTTCTACGAATGATGCAAAAATATCGGAGCACTGTACCGCCTATAGCTTTTGACCAATCCTATTTCCGTTGAGGAATACATGAAATTGAACAACACGAATATGCATTCCTATAATTTGCAACTCAGAAGAAGCATATCATAGAGAAACCACTTAATGCTCATTATTTCATTTGCACAATTTGATGTCAATACTAACCATGTTTCGGAATCTTTACTAAAAACAGATCTCTGCTTCGTTTGTTGATGTTTATATTTCGCGATCCGAGAGCCACGCGATAAATACTAATCTACTCAAAAAATAATAAATGTTTGCACCTCTCCTTCTATACCGACGTGTCATTGCATTAACAAAGGCTATATAATGTAAAACGTTATTCATATATTGCAAATATCATTCCGTCGGCAACTATCCTCCACAGCACAGATGAGAGTGCTAGCGGCCTACCTCTCATGAAGCTGATGTCAGATGATCATGGTTCGGATCCCATAAAATTAATTTAAAAAATCTGAAGGAATTGAAACACTTTGTGGTGATGTTAATGTTGTATCTGACGAATAAGAAGAAGTAGAAAACAGGAAAACGTTCATTTTTCCATTTTAATTATTTTCATTTTGACATTATATCAGCTTTATGCTGTGTTATATAACATCGATCTGTCAAAACGAAACAAACATTATTGCAGCATGTAGTAATGCTTTTAGCAGACTAAAGCTTTGTAAAAGCGTTACTAATGTAAAATAAATGCTTTCTTTGACAGCTCTTACATCAGTCGCTTAATCGCCCTTTTCCACTTTATAAAAGCATTGGTGTTGCATTTACAGCAATGACGCATTTTATCGCATTCTACGAACGACTCATTTAAGACTGTTAACTTTACATCATTTGAAGCGTCATGGTTACTTGGGTTGTAGTATTCAAGCAATTTAGAACTCATCTCAATTAGTTATGCACCATTTAGATAAAATAATTATACCGGTTTTTATGAGAATTTCGCATGGGACAGCGAACTTCAACCCGTAACACAGGAACCATAGTTCCGATTCCGTATTTTATTTTACGAGGTTTTGCATCTTTTCGATAACCTGCTGACACCAATGTTAACCCTTCAACCCGTACCTCCGGAACTGGAGGTCGGAATTCAATGATATTCAATAGCAGCATATGGGTACGTTGTACCACAGATAACGGACGTTTAGGCTCGATTCGACATGTGTCTGCGGTTATTTGTGGATGTACCTTTCATTTGAGACTGAGTTTGATAAAAGCGGTTCGGCCTTCTCCGAGTAACTGATGTGCATTTGTTGTACATACACATACACAGCAAAAAATCTTGAAAGTTTACGGGAAAACAAAAATAGGGTAACTGCTCCCTAATTCATCTTAGCACCTCTATTCATCTCACCCATTTGAACACATTAGTTAGTGCAGTATCTGGTATCTCTATTCAACGCATTAGCTCAAATGGTAGGATGAATAAGGGTACGTTGCGCTCGACTTTTCGCTTCGCTCAAACGCGAGTATTTTACATTTCCCAGGAAAATTTTTAAAACTGTGCTGCTTCTTAGGAACGAAGCAAAGATGATGATACCTATTTAAGCGCAATCCACTAACTCTAAGTCGAGTTATCAACGAAATAGTGTGATATCCTGACTAATGAGATGAATAAGGGCTCGTCTACCCTACTTAGTATTGGAGAGGCAAATCCAACAGTACACTACCGCATAAATTTGAAAGCATTGTCGTTCGGATTAAAAATTGAAGAAAGAGTATCCATTAAATTTTCATATGTATTTCAGTCACAAGAAAATAAATCCAGTGTTTAGTCAAGAATAACTGTGTGTCGCTCGCCAATCTGAATTGAATTGAGTTTATGTGTGTGTGTGACATTTTTCTTCGGCTAGAGTAGTTCTTTCCTTTTTTCCGATCAATAATCAAATTTATGTTTACCTAATTTAAAAACCAAAAACAAGCAATGCGCCTCTCTGCGTGCTAAACTCTGTGCGTTATAGTTTCTATACATGGCCATTTTGTCGAGGCAGCAGCATATTTTATCCTAAAATTATATTATCCAATTTTACTAACGATAAATTGCGATTCACTGTATAAGACCTAGTACGGAGGTTTATTGTTAACTGTTTTATAATTTAGCTTATTTGAACGGGGGATTCTTTGTCCCATCCTCCAAGCTGAAGAAGCTCGAGTGGGAGTTCCCATACGCATTGTTTTGATTAACACTGTTACATTCTTTGTTAAGCTAATAAAGAGCGTTAGAACAAACGTAACGCTGTGCACGCTGGTATAAAATTGATTTGGATGTTTGGAACAGTACGAAAGTGTACGATGGACTTACTAGCCACTTCAGTACAGTTGTATCTCTTTTAAAAAGAGATCAGTGACTTAACTATTTGATTTTTTTTACAAACCTAGTGAGAAGTGAATAAAATGCATAATAGAAGATATAATCAGTGAGAAAAAATCATATCACAAACACTAAAATTAAATGTTGATTGTTATACATGCAATACACGATTAGAGAACAGTTTGATTCGAATTTCTTCTTGTTTTAAAACCTAACTCTAGCAAATGACGAGATCGGAAATTTATTCTAGCTTCTTCCTCTCCGCTTTAGTGTGTCTTGTTTTTGTTTGTTTCTTGTAAGGAAGTTGTGCGACTTTAGATCTCTACTCTACAACTCTACAGTCTTCTGTTACTCTTGATTATCTTTTATGTAATAGGCATGTAATGCTTATGCTTGTGCTTGACGGCGAGTTTAGCAAATTAAGGCACACGTGGTGATCAATCATTTATGCGTGGTTGATAGCACCGCTCAAATATAATAAGGGATCATCCATAAATGACGTAGCATTGTATGGGGGAGGGGGGAGTTTTGTATTTTGTGATGATGTGTGACGACAGGGGGGTAGGGGGTCATGTCATGCTACGTAGCTTTTTTAAAGGGGAATAGAATAGAATTTTTAAAAAAATTACCGTCACAAGGGGGGGGCAGAGTTACCGTCAAGCTACGTAGTTACCAGGGGGGTATAAAGAGGTTTGTGACGAAATGCTACGATGGGGGAGGGGGGTGTTAAAAATCACTCAAAAAATGCTACGTCATTTATGAATCATCCCTAAACGAAATAGTAAAAATAAAATGGCGCCTAGTTCGCATTCGCGAACCATTCTACGTTAACAGTAAATGCTTTAGTTGACATGAAAATCAGTGCTTACGGATCCTGTCGTATAAGCAACTCCGTGGGAAGACTAGTTGCAGTCTTGTGATATAGTTATCAGTGCGTTAAAATGTGTTGTGTTATTCTTAGTTGCTAAGAAGAAAAAAATGCACTGGAAATCTGGTTATCTATCCTACTGAGAACTGTTGCTCGCCGCAACTGCGGTTATCGGTGGCACACCGTTATCCCCAAGTCTGGGTGAGATCAGTTGCTGCTGCAAGCGGAATTTTGTTTGCTGTGAGTGTAGTTCTTTCTGTAGGTTGATGTGCTGCTGCAGCTGAATGGCATTCAGAACGGACTCTATCTTTGCCGTTGTGTTGTGATTCGATGGGAGCTGTGAACCCTGTTCGGTTCCGACCATAAAACTCATCGGATAAACCGCATCCGATTTCGGCATGTACGACTCGTGGGTCGTTTTAAGATGGTTCTTCATTTTGTCCGGACGAGAGAACTCTTTGTTGCATACGGGACAGGGAAAAACTTTTCGTTGGGCACCCTCGTGGTAGAGGAACGCGTGCCGCTGGAAACTATATTTGTTCTTGAATGTCTTTTGAATGTTTTCCTTGGCACACTCCATACAGAGGTAGACACCGTCGTTGATGCTGGCGTAGCGGAACAGATTCAAACCACGGACGGACATTTCCGTCAGAGCTTCGGCTTGATCATCCGGAGACAGATTTTTTCTTCGGGCTCGACGTCTGGCTGGTTGTCGCGAGGGCGCATAATGGCTGTTGTTACCATTTGGCTCCTCAAATGAGTCTTGGGATGGTGTTCTTCCGTGCGACACCGAAGTGTCCGGTGAGCCTAGATCCCGATCCTCGGGATCACTTCCCACTGCTAGACCTCCGTTACTGTCACCGTTTTCGCCTTTGCGACTCTGAACTAGTCGCATTTTAGCTAGAGAGCGACGTTGCAGTTGAAGATTTTGAAAATGTTGCTGCTGAAGTTGATGCAGGAATAATTGCTGCTGCTCCTTTGAATTTGGTTGCGCTTGGTGGGAAGATGGCGATGAATGTTGCTGATCTTTGTCCTGTTCCGTCGGTGGGGTGGTTTCAACAATCGTACAATCATCGGAAGCTTCATACTTGGGCAGGATAAACTCCAACTCACTGTCGCTGTCGTCTCGTTCCTCGTCGTCCTCATCATCGTCGGCATCTTCGGCGTCATCTGCCTCCATCGGGGATCTCTCGGGTTCGGTGGGTGGAGCGGCAATAGAGGCTGGTTTTGTAACTTGTGGGATGATGGTAATTTCCGGATTGTCTGCTAGTTCTGGAAATGAGAGTAAAAAATACGTGATAACATCATTCTGCACGGAGAGTCGTTCGATGAAAAAAATAACAAAGCTAATATCTATTTTAATTATTTTAGTTCATTCCCACAGAAAAAAAAACTTATTTTCAAGGAATTTAGCGACTGATTCGAAAATTTTCATTGGAAATTTATTGTCATTGATAATTTTGAATGCCACCTTAATTAAAAAAATGAACATATCTTTCGATGGAAGTTTTGGCTACTACATTATGTATTGAGTTAGGGGTAAATATTAAAGCGACAGAGTTAGCGCATTTACCCAAAATTCCACGCGGCCTTTCCCGATCGAAAGGAACGGCCGCGCTTCATGAAATACCGCGCTTAGCCATTCTGTCATAATGTCGCAAATTTGCATAACGAAGGGCTGAATGAGAACATAAGTTGTTCTAAAATAAGCACTGCGTTAGGCACCGTTTTGTGCAGGTTGAGTATACCAGATCCACGTTCAGTAAAATTCAAAAATTCTTTTTAGATTACAGAATTGATAGAAACGGTTTAATGAGCTTTTAGATTACTTATCAATAAAATTCTGTTTTTAAAACTTGTCCTTGCGTTAAAACCAAAATAAAAAGGCTTATTACTACCGCTAACAGCAATACAAGTGCTAGTTATGCTGGCAACCTTAGAGCGGCCGTTAGTAAGCAGTTGGTACGACGTGTACGTTTCGGTGAATGTCTCAATAACTAATCAAAAATGGTGTTTCTTTTGCAGTTGCATAATTTTCAAACATTATGATAGAGTTACGTTTCAAATTTTGTGGCAGTTGTTTCCTGTATGCTATGAAACTTTGGCCAAAACAATGTTTATTGTTGACAGGGCCGGCGGATCACGTGGGTAGTATAGGTAGTACTACCCCCTCGAAAGGAACTGAAGGGAATTACCCACTTGAAAAGTCGGAACAAACCAAAACCTGAGATTAACCACGCATGTGTTCCGCTCACAAAAACATTCGTCTGAATTTCTCGATGTACAACAATTTCATTGGTACAGTAATACTTTTTGGCACTTCTACATCTTAAATCAAGGAATTCAGATCGATGTTCAACTTTATTCATATTGAAGGATGCAGTTATTCATATTTTTTATTACGATTATAGAGGTTTTAATCTTAAGGTCATTCGCCTCTTCAGGTTAGAAAAATCTCTTATGAAAAATTTCTAACCCTATATACAGGGTCGGGACTCGAACCCAGGTGCGCAGCGTACAAGGCAATCGATTTACCAACTATGCTACGCCCACCCCCAGTTATTCATATTTTTAAATACTAGATATACAATTTGCATTTTTTTAGGTTTGATTTAAAACAAGGAGAAACACTATTTAGATTTTTATAAGGAAGGCAAAAGACGCGCACAAGAAGGATTGATTTCAACATCAGAGTAGCAGACACCACATAAGGGAAAGTGAATAGAGGGCGGGCAACAATGACAGGGAAAAGAATAAATTAAACTTGCAGCTTTTTGGCCCACAGAAAATTACTGTCAGAACATCATATACCGGATCGACGACTGACCTTCTTGGATCCGCTGGGAACTCTTTTGAGACCAGATTTATAGGTAGCTGTTAGCATATCAACCAAACGAGAAGGGATAACTAAATTCGTGTTTAAAAATATGTATATGACAGATATATTGATGAGATCAAGGATAGCCAGCGCATCTCTGGCTGGAACGAGGCAGAAGGGATTCATTGAACGAAAATCTGGCGCTAGAACACTAAGCGCGCGACCAGACAATATGTTTAATGTCGTGATAACCGTCATCACAAGCGCGGAGACCGCTCTCCACGACCCCAATACGCCTGAGATGATAATGATTGTAGATGACTCGAGATATCAGTCGAATGAAGTCACAACCCTCATCAATCCCCTTGGACCAAGGTTTGTTGATGCCTTTGGGATCCCTAAACTTCCATTGCTACACGAAATTAGCAAATTTTCGAGGCGTCCTGTGACAAGAAATGTTGAAAAACTCGTTGAAGCTACGCAATCTGTCCTAAATTTTATCTAATGTCTAAAGTGTCCGCCTTCTCATTATCCAGAGTGGAGCAAGGCGAACGAACTCAAACTAAGGTATTCTGCAATAATTTTTAAGATAATGTACTCAGGAGCTCCCATGTTTTCCCCAGGAAAAGTAAGGAATGCTTTCCATGTTCCATCGGACGGAGAGCCTCCTTGTAACTGTAACGATGTGGGCATGGTCGTCGATAAGTAAATGTAAAACTATCAGTTTTGTAGAAAGAATGTTTGTTACTATGTTTTAATTGTGCAAGGTTCTACTGTATCGATTTTGTTGGTTATAATCGGCACATTTGAGATTAAGAGAAACCAAAGCAATGAAATTGAAAGACGGATAGGTATTCTAGAGCGAATCAGTTATAAACTTAGAATGGAAAACGCCGGCATCGGCTGTAAAACATGATGATGAGTTATGTTCTACCATAGACCATGTGGTAGACTTGGGTGCAACGCCCAACTCCTACTTAGCAGAAGGCAAAGGATTCTTCACATTTCCTTTCGATCATGTCCATATGAGCCCTAGTTTTCCGTTCTAAGTTGATAACTGATTCGCTCTAGAATACCTATTCGTCTTTCAATTTCATTGCTTTCGTTTCTCTTAGTCTCAAATTTGCCGAAAATAATCAACAAAATCGATACAGTAGAAAGAATGTTTACAGCACTGCCTCTTTATGATTGCCCTCACTACTACTGCCATTATAATGAGCATAGAAGCATAGCTGTCATCATCTGACGAACGTTAAGGTGATATGCGCACTACTATGTTTAGCGCGGGCATCTCTGCTGTCAGACAAATTTGCATGTTTAAAGAACTATCATTACGTTTATGTACAGTATTATTATTTCATCGTGAAACGTCTTATGTTTGAAAGTGGATCTATATGGAATGCTGTTGTCGGCGAAAAGGGATTCTTGGTTCCGTGCTTTCCGATCAAAGATTAAATCGGATACACAACGTAGGGCCTAACTACCATACGAAACATTATTTATCTTTTTAATTTGTCGACGAACCGGTGCCAATAACCGCGTTTTTCAGCTTTCATCAAATTTTTCATTTGCGTATGTTCGGAAAAATTCGGGCAATCCGGGTGATTAAAATGTCCTTATAGGACCTTTTCGTGTACAATTCTGAGTACTCTCTGCCCACGGTTGCTCGCGCCGGGTACTCGTTTCGTCTGACCTTTAATCGCAGTGTAGAGAATCAAGCTAGTCAAAACTTTGTACGCTTCCACTGGAGGAATTTGTCGTTTTGATTCTATTGTTTCGGATATAGTGGACGCGTAGCTCTTTTAATCAATGGGCACACTAACTGTAGCGAGGTCGAGTATAATTTTCAATTTCAGTACAATTTTGCTGTTAGATAGATTGGTTATCATCGTTAGGACAACCCCACGGTAGTCTTCTAGAACCAGCTGAGGTGCGATGTACATGGAATTGATTGAAATAATAGCACATTTTGATCTCCAAAAACGCTGTGTTTTCTCGGCCCTGGCGAATGATGTTTAAATTAAATCTACGTCGGAAGTTAACCAGGTTTTACACAATGCAAATGCATTGTGTAAAATCTAGATAAATAATAAGACTTAAATATACGGACACTTGGGGTTTTGATATCCCATGTGGAATTTTCGAGACCAGAACCCACTTGCTTCGGTTTTTTAACAGCACCCATCAAGGGACACTCAGTCTCTCCACAGTAGGAAAACTTTTCATGATTCCCTCCGCATTTTCCACTCCGTGCCTTTGTTCAACAATGGGTAATTCTATGGCCCCGTTGTTTGCAACGACGCCAGTTCACGCCCCGCGGTACAAAAAGACGAGCAAGCAGGCGAACCCCGTTCAAAAGAACAAAGTTTGGAAGAGAAAATGCGGCAAAAGGCTCGAATTGAGGCTGTTGGAAAATAAGTTGTTTCCTTGTACTGCTCGATTTTTTGCTGAACGCTATTGCCTGCATACCAGATTTTTATTGACTGAAGCAAAGGGTTCTGGAAGGAGCCAATCCCATACTTCGCAACTAAGGCCCCTGTCGGAGACTACACCATCAATCTGTACTTCCCGCGCGGGTACGTAGACAAAATACTTCTTCGTACATGATCGAGTGTTGTTCAGTTAGATCACGCAATATATCTATAATGTTAAATGGCTTATATTTGGTCCGGAACTAGACCATCCATAGGCCGGTTGTATTAGATTGATATAATTTGTATCGAAAAGGAAACTTATCGGCATTATTTTTGTCATCGGAGAAACATTCAAATCGACCTGCATTGAGCCTGTGGGGATGTCGGTCGTTGGAGATACCTTCCCATTCCCCACACTACCATGCGGGATTCAGTATCCGCGAAAAGAAGGTTTTACTGGAGGGAAAAGAAAATTAATGCAATTAAATTTAAAGTAATTGGTACTTTGCTGTGGAACATTTGTAGTATCAGTAATCAACAAACACATTTTCGTTAAGCTCTTGGTCATACTGCCCGTTAACAAAGGGTGTTTTCAAATAATCACTATTACCCGGAAATTTTCATTTTCACTTACCCGCATCATGTCTGAACTATCTGAACTATGAACAACAGGTAGAAATCACTCCGAAGCTTACTACCCACTCGGGGAAAAAATGTTCCGCTGGCCTTGTATTACTATATTGTTGTGTAATCAATTTTAAACAGTTCTTATCAAGCATTGCAAATTTATTTCAAGCCGATGAGCCCTGGAAACTCCACGGGATAAACTTTAACGTCTTTATTAAACATTCAGCTTCATTGTCTTCACATTATTCGGCCTACTATCCTAATCACAACTGTTTGATAACGCTACCGCTTCTGTGGACGCAGATCAAAATTACAGAAAAACGAAATATCTTAGCAATAAAAGCCCCACCGGAGTGCCGACCGGCATATCAGGATCGACGCCAGTAACATCCTGATTATGGCATACTGGCCATGTCGAACGACAACGAACAGGACATGGATTCCGAATTGGACGGCGGCTTTCCACTCCCTGAGTAAGGAAGGATGACACCGATTTGAAATGACGAGTGGGCTAACAGCACGGCTGACTCCGTCTCGACAAAACCCTGGCAGGTATCCATGTTCGTTCAAAACTCATCACCATTTAGTTGGTGGTACTAGATTCGATTGGAGCATTCCCGGTTTTACTCCGCTCTGAACACTACTCCCCGTGAAGGATAGTGTCGATCCTAGCATGACCTCCCTGCATAGATAATCACGGGATCACCAAAAACTACTCCGTACAACTAATGGAGATAGCGGCCCGGAGTTCGGACCCTTGTTGGGTGAAAAATAAAGAAACTCACACATACGGAGCATGCGCTGTGAATCCGTTCGCCAGAGGTGGGTTTGGTGAGGTCACCACCAGCAGCAGCAGCTGAGTCATTCAGCAAGAGCAGGAGGAGGCGAAGCAGCAACAACAGGCAGATTAGAGCGGGATGAGTTACACCCCACAGAAGCCAAAAGTAGTGGCAGTGAAGTACTTGGTGGAAGAGCTCCACAAGTTTGTGGCCGCGAGAAACAATGTCCATAAGGACATTAAGAAGATGGTTCTCAGAATCCGTAAGGTGCTAGTGTCTGCCGTGAAGCAGTATGACACAGCAGATGTAGGGCCGATGTAGCTAAACGAGCATTGGCATCGGCTAAGGCTACTATCTTCCTAGAAATCCTTCCAGAAGCTGATTGAAGTGGAGAACACGCCAGTTTCCGTGACTCCAAAGAGGGCAACAACCTCGCCAGGAGACGGAAAACCAGGCGGGCCCAAGAGGCAGACGCGCGAGGACGTTGTCATTGCCGAAGGAAAGGACGTCACCCAACAGGGAGAAAGCTGGAGTACCGTTGTAGGTTCAGGAATCAGGAATTGTAGGTTGGAAGACGAAATACGACAAACCGCAAAAGCGGAAGGAAGGGCAAAAAGGGGAAAAGAAAACCTGCGGCTCGTCAGAAAGCGCCAAAGAGAGAAGCCGTGCTGTTCAAAGCCCATGACGCGACAAAGAAGGTCGGAGACGACCCGGAGCTGAGGGATTTGGAGGAAAACGTGGTAAGATTCTGGCGTACCCAAAAAAGTGAGATGCTCTTCGAGCTGAAGGAGGGTCCCACGATTAACAGTTCGAACTTGCAGCAGACTAATATCCAATCAATGAGTGAAAAGGCCGAAGTTAAAGCCTTTAACCCGGAGATGCTGATTAGCAAGGGTCTGGATGAGATCACGACGGAAGACGATCTGAGAGGTGCAATGAAGCAGCAGTGTAACCTGAGGGCCGTGCACATGGCGATACGGCTAAAGAAGGGATATGGAGGAACTCAGGCAGCGATGATTCGCTTACCAATAACCCCTGCCGATAAGGCGCTGAAGGTAGCCAAAATTACGGTTGTCGAAATGCCCATTGAGAGCTGTCCCACGAGTGAATAAATAAGCGGAGAAATGCTTCGGGATGTTTGGGCTTTGGACATTTGGCAGGGGCTTGTAAAAGCCCGGATGGATCCGGGATGCACTGGAAATGCGGGAGACGGGCCATCTTGCGAGAGACTGCACGCAGAGGCCGAAGTGCAAGCTTTGCACTCTAGCGGACGGAAACGACCATCAGACAGGTGGCTTTAAATACCCTACTAACAAGAAGGCGACTGTAGGCCAACGGTAATGGAGACAATCTAGATAAATCTGAATCACTGTGACACCGTACAGCAGAACAGTTGTTCTGACAGTCTACGACAGAAACTATGTGTGATGTCGCTTTGATTGCAGAGCCGTATCAAGTCTCCCCAGATAACGGCAACTGGGTGGCGGATAGATCGGGAACGGCTGTGATACAAGTTATGGGCAAATTCCCCATTCAAGAAGTGGTAGAACGCTCATACGAGGGCTTCGTGATCGCCAAAATCAACGGCATCTTCGTGTGTAGCTGTTACGCTCCTCCAAGATGGACAGTGGATCAGTTCCCGTAATGCTGGAGCAGTTGATCGGTCGGAAGCCAGTAGTCATTGATGGTGACTTGCAATGAAGGTTCTGTTAGCAGAGACGGAAGGGAGTCTATCATCGACGTCCAGTGATGTACCGATGGGAAAAATTCCATCTTCCCGGGTTTTTATTTTTGGGTTTCAACCGGGTTTTTTCCCAAATCATTTTAACCCGGACGAAATATGGGTTTTTTCGTTTTATCGAATGTATGATGTTCATTTAATGTTTTTTAACCTTTCGGCAGTTGCGCTAGTGCACTGAGTACACGCTGCTCTGAAAATCTAGCGAAATCGTCTTAGGGCACCAGCGGCTGCTCGTTCAGTGGGCCACTTCCGGAAGGTTAGAAAATCTTGCATTTACATTTGAGAGACCGAAAATAAAAGTCGCAAGGATAAAACATACTTTGTAGAACCCACTCCAGATATCTTAGCATGTAAAAATCAAATATAAACATCAAGCGTAAAAATCGGACAGAGATCCTTGAGCCTGAGCATCGCTTTTCACCCGAAAAAGTCGGCAAGTATGAACCTCCAGTATGCTTCGCTCACAGGAAATTCCTTACAACGTTACATTCAAGATTTAAAGTTGGATAAAGAAAAGTCCTTTGTAAGAACCGGATATACTTTTTTACGGTTTTTATTCTATAGGACATAATCGAAAAGCTCCTGTCCGATTTTGAAACTTGAAGTTCAAATCCAATTTTCACATTCTAGTACTTTTATAACGGGTTTTACGAAGCAATTTCTGTCCCTGCGACTTTAATTTCGGTCCATTCCATATTCCAACTTGTTTCATATAATACTGGGAACAATAGTCATTGTTACTCTGACTAGTGAAAATTAGAATAATCGTGTGATGCCCAAACTACTTTTATTCTGCTTGTTACTCATTTTAGGGGTTGCTATACTTTTAGCGAAATAAGGTAGGTATTCACACAAAATTTAGAAAATACCTATTTAGTTCGGTGAAAAGTATAAGTGAGTAATATGCAGAAAGCGAGTGGCCTTGACATTCGTCTTTAGTATGAACCGTAATCAGAACTCTCACAAATCGCAATCCGAATTCTTTTGGCTTCAACTACATCAGCAACAGTAGAAAAAATGTTTAGTACGTTTAGGTGGATTTACAGTACGAAACGTAATCGGCTTAGCCCAAAACGTGTTGAAAAGTTTTATCACTTAGTCAACCACAATATTTGTAAAGAAATGTTGGATCACCGCTATAACAATGATTCAATCGAGGAAAACCATTCAGAATTAATATACATGCAAAACTTTATGACAATAATTCTCATAAATAAAATAAAAATCTTTGGATAACAATACATTAATGTTCAATTACTAAAATATCAAAAATTGCAAAAAACCCAATCTTCCCGCGAAAAAACCGTTTTAACCGGGAAAAAACCTTGGGTTTTTACCCAAAATTATAAAAACCCGATTTGGTACATCACTGTCGACGTCACATTCTGTAGTTCTTCATTGACGGCGAACATGGATTTGAGATTATGCAACCATCGGGCGATTCGCTACCCTTTTGCAGCACGCAGAAGGATGACCGGCGAGTGAAAGTGGAAGAAATCGACAACCTGCAACAAAGACCACATCGTTGAAGCACTTCGGCTGAACAGCGGGACCGAGAACGTGGATGCGGTTAACCTAAAAAGAAGGATTGTGGCTGCTTGAGACATCTCATTGCTGCGAAAACTGAAAACACGGATAGACGGCGTCCAGCTTACTGGTGGAACAAGGGGCTTAGTACGCTACGCGCTGCTTATTGCAGAGCCAGAAAGCGGACTCAGAGAGCAATATCGGAGCTAGATAGAGAAGAGCGCAAAGCAGCGTTTCGGGAAGCTAGAGCCGCTTTAATACGAGAGATCACACTTAGCAAGTCAGATTGCCACAAGGATCTGTGCCGAGAAGCAGACGCCAATCCCTGGGGCGAAGTATATCGAGTCGTGATGATAAAAATAAAAGGTTCGACGACGCCAGCCCAAATATGCCTGAGTAAACTGAATATAATCATCGAGCGACTTTTCCCGAAACACGATCAAACTATCTGGCCAGCAACACCGTACGGTGAAGAAGGAGAAAACACGGACGATCGGCAAGTGACTAACCACGAACTCGCAGAAGCGTCGAAGCGCCTGAAATCAAAGAAAGCCCCCGTTCCGGATGGAATACCTAACATGGTGTTGAAAGCTGCGATCCTGGCATATCCGGACATGTTTAGGATGGTGCTGCAGAAGTGCTCAAATGAAGGAAACTTCCCCGAAATGTGGAAAGTACAGAAACTGGTGTGGCAGCCGAAGTCAGGGAAGCCACCCGGCGATCCGGCCTCGTATAGGCCCATATGTCTACTGGATACACTCGGAAAACTCGTGGAAAGAATCATCCTGAACAGGTTGACGAAATGCACGGACTGTCCAAGATGCAATTCGGATTCCGCAAAGGATGCAATGCCGATAGTGGATGCAATTCGGACAGTGCTCGAGAGTGTTGCGAAGGCATCTACACAGAAGCGAAGAGGAGATTGATACTGCGCTGTGATCACGATAGATGTGAAAAATGCATTTACCAGCGCTAGCTGGGAACCCATCACTGCACAGCATGAGGATTCCCGACTATCCATGCCAGATCCTGAAGAGCTACTTCCAGAGCGGGGTGCTGCTGTACGGGACAAATGAAGGGCAGAAGTCAATGTGAGTCACAGCTGGCGCTCCTCAGAGAATTCTCGGTCCAACTCTTTGGAACGGGATGTACGAAGAGGTCCTAACACTGCTGCTGCCACGGAAAGTGAAAATCGTGGGTTCCGCGGACGACGTGTCACTAACGGTGATGGGTGAAACACTTGAAGAAGTAGAGGTGTCTGTGACAGAGACAATAGATACGATCGAGAACTGGATGAACGGGGTCAAGCTACAGATAGCGCACCATAAGTCGGAGGTTTTGTAGGTCCCCAACTGCAAAGCGGTCCAGCGGATGCAGATCGACGTCGTATGGTACGGGATTGCATCCAAGCGTGCACTGACGCAATTGAGAGTTATAATCGACGACGGTTGGGGGTTCAACAACCACGTCGACTACGCCTGTGAAAGGTTGGTGAAGGCAACGAACGCAATGGCGAGAATCATGCTAAACGTCGGCGGTCTGAGAAGCAGCCACGAGACGTCTATTTACTGTTTCGTCATCGATACTGCGATATGGGGTTCCTGCCTGGGGTGCGGTACTAAAAGCCAAGCGAAACCGTGAAAAGCTGAGCTGGACATTCCAGCTGATGGCCGTACGAGTCGCGAGTGCATACAGAACAATATCGTCGGAGGCAGTATGCGTTATCGCCGGGATGATCCCTATCTGCATCACCCTGGTGAAGGATATCGAGTGCTACAATCGGAGAAGTACCAGAAACGTGAGAAAGATGGTGAGAATTGATTCGATGATGAGGTGGCAGTAGGAATGGGACAGTACAGAAAAAGGAAGGTGGACCTACCGGTTCATCTCGAACATGTCGACGTGGGCCAATAGAAAGCACGGAGAGGTGAACTTCCACTTGACATAGCTTCTGTCGGGTCACGGCTGCTTCAGGAAGTATCTTCATCGGTTCCGGGACGAAACGTCAACGTTGTGACCGGAGTGTAAGAACGTCGGGGAGACACCGGAGCATGTGACCTTGGAATGTCCGAGGTTCGAAGCGATACACAGAGAGATGGTCGAAACGGACATCAAATCGGATAATCACCCTTATTCTTGTTTACGACGAATGCGAAATTCGTTCGAAAGCGATTGGAACGAATACTTAGCCGATTTGATTTTGCTGTCGTAAACGGGAATACAAACCACTTTCGAACGAATCTCGCATTCGTCGTAAACGAGAATAAGGGCGAATGTCATCTACAGGATGACGAGCGACGCGAACACGTGCAACGCAGTCAACAGAGTGGTGGCGTGGATCATGACTACCTTACAGCGGAAATGGTGTGATGAACAGCTAGTAACGATTTCGGGAGAGCAATCACCGCCGGGAAACTCTCGCTAGAATAGGCTAGATTCACCGCTGGGGACAAGGTGAGTAGACCGCGTTAAAGCACCGGGTATGGGTCGTCGGCAAACCGGACGCCACGCTTCACCTGGACCTGGTTGACCCGAAAGGAATATAGCGAGAACCAAGAAGGATCGGATCAGGAAAACTTGTTTCGTCGGGGAATACTCCGACGGCGATTCACCGCCGTGAAGTAAACTGAGTAGACTGCGAAGGGATACTACAATATCGCGGGCCGTCGGGGACCCGGCGCACCGGACGCCATGCTCCAACAGAATTGCCGAACTGATCTCGACACCTGGTTGGTTGGCCCGGTTTCGGATGAACCTCTCACGCCGGGAAATTCTCCTTCTGAGTAAGCTAGATCCACCGTCGGGGACTAGACCGAGTAGTTCGCGAATAAGATCTTCGTAAAGTTGGAAGTTGAATGGCTCACCGGAAAAGTGGGGCGAAATGGAACGAGAAGGGAACTAAAGGACTTAAAGGAGTTACGGTGCTAAATGGCACCGGACAGGGAGCTGAAGGGCTCATGAAGTTGTGGTGCTAAAATCAAAGAAGAATCGGTATCTGTCGGCGTAAGCTAGATTAACCGCCGGGGACAAGACTGAGTAGACCGCGACGAGACACCGCCAGTCACGGGTCGTCGGGGCACCAGCGAACCGGTCGCCCTGCTCCACCGGAATCACCGAACTGAACTCGACAACTAGTTGGTTGGCTCGGTTTTGGGCGAGCTTCTCTCATCAGGGAATTCTCCGTCGGAGTAGGCTATCGTCCATCGTCGAGGACTAGACCAAGTAGTTCGCGAACAAGTCGGGAGCTCAACGAGGGGCACAAGGGAGTCGAGTCGTGGTGCTGAATGGTACAAGGGTACTGAAGGCCTTGGTAAATTAGACAATCTGATTGCCTTCGTAGGAAAAGAGCACTAAGTCTCGACCCACAGTTAGCTTTCCGACTGCCACGCAGAAACTGCTGGTGGATGGTCAAGAAAAGGTGGTGTGTCAAGGAGTGGTGCTGTAACCCTGCTAAAGAAACTAACTTCTAAGTAGGTGGATTAGAGTGGGTGCTATGTATATGAAAAACTTCTCCCCGAAGTAATGCCGTAAGGTAGTGCCGTGGAGGAATCAAGTTCTGGGCAAGAGCAGTGGTTTTAGCGGGTCGGGGGGGCCCAAACCCGTTCACTGCGACGATGGGTTTTGTACAGGGCTTTTTTGGAAGGTTTTTTTCTATTCCCCAAAAACACACATGCACTCACAGATATTTCCCGATCTCTACGAACTGAGTCGAATAGTATATGAGACTCGGCCCTTTGGGTCTCGGTTAGACAACCGGTTTTTGAAGCAATTGCATAACCTTTCTACATGAGAAAGGCAAAAAACAGTAGGAGATGCGTCTTATCGAGCTACGCAATTTTATCTCTAGCCAAGAACTCCTGGATGGAGCTTTAGCTTCTTTATTAAACATTCGACTTTATTGCCTTCGGCCCAATCTCCGTTCGGCCTACTGTACTAGTCACCTTCGGCTGTACACCTTTTTGGTATCGTACTCGCTTCTTTTGACTCTAGTTGTGAATTATCCGGGGAAATGTAGCAATCAGTTGTAGCAATGTTTCGTGAAAATGGAAAAAAAAGACAGCTCATGATTTAAAGAAGGAAAAAACAATACATTTTTCCAGAATTTCAATAACACATATATCATGCGATAAGCATTACGATACGTCATGGCACGAAATGGTTTTTACTGATGCTGCTAACTGCAGACGATTTAAAAATGTCAAGTTCGGAAGGTGTGCGATTTGTAAAATAAGGACCATGAGTATCTTAAACTATTTTCCATGCTACTGAAAATTTCTTTTATTAAATGTACAATTTTCAAAACAAAGCCTAAAAAATATATGGTTTTATATAAATTGCATGCTCTTCTTCATAGTTTTCATGATTGGTTTCGTGTAATCTTTCCGATTGATTTCACTTTTTGTTACGTGATTTTTTCATTTGAGCATTTACTTGATGAATTACGTACTTGAAATGAAAATAGTGAATGAGATCCAGATATCAACATTATTAATCGGTTGAATCCCCTTCTTTTACCAAAGTCGTCCGCCATTGCCATGGTCATCACAGGGAAAATAGTCAGGGGAAATGGTTCGATATGAATAAAAAGAGAATCAATTTTTTTAATGTACATTTTTCACTTTATTGAATCTTGCATTTTTCTGCTTACTCCTTCTCGTTTAAATATATATGTATATATTGTGTTGGGTGTCTGCGTGTAGTTTTGCATATATATTAATAGTAATAAAATATAATATTTTTATAATAATATATTCGATAAAGAATACAAAAATGATTATTAATTAGGCTACGATTAAAACATAGTAATTACTTTTTCCGTGTAACTTGATTTATTTTCTTTTTGCACTTCTTTGCTGCACTGCCTATCAATGCAGCAAGAGCACAGAGTTTGGAACCGAAACGATCTATAGTACTAGCAGTCAAATGTGAAACCGAGTGCAAAATGTGCGTTATTTTTTAACCTTTTCTCTAATTGTAGGTGGTGCTGCGGGTGAAAAAGTTATCTAAAAGATAAAAACAAATTGCTTGCTTGAATAAGATGTTTAAAAACAGCCTTTTGCTTGCTAAAAAAAATTCAACTACTTGACCTTCTAAGAATTATAGAGCAAAAAAAACAAAAAACTAAATAAAAACTGCTGCGGTGAAAACCTTAAACGTAAAATTGCACTATCTACCTTTGCATGACATTTGCTGTTATTATAGGTTAAAATTAACTGATTAGTGCGGAGGTGTGAGGATCGGTGCTCGCGAAAAATTAGAGCAAGTATAAAAATATTGCAGTACTTTTACCGTTTGCGGTTACTCCAATTCGTTAAAATATTTACACGTGTTCTAGTAGGAAAATAGTAAACAAAAAATGATACAACAAACATTTAAAATCCGACAATTAAAATTGCTTACACGACTAAAATGGTTTCCGATTAAATATTTTATGGTTTTCTTTATGTTAGATAATGAAGCTTTTTCTTATAAAAAGATATTTTGATTCTTTCTTCGATTAGCCCCCTACTTGGTATATAAATATTACTCTCTACACTACCATTCTATTGCCCTTAATTGATAACTTTTTGTTCCCGCCTAACGCCGTTCAAGTCTTTCCAAAATAGACTGTTTCTCGATTTTTTTTGCTTATACAGTGTTGGACTTTCGATTTGGGGATTTTTTGTTTCTCTTCGTTAAATTACTATCTCAGACTTTAAATTTTTAGGTTTTCCAACATGTTTCTGACTGTTTGTTGTTTAATTCACTTCGGAAGGGCTTTATAATAGCAGAAATGCATTTTTTTAAATTTTCAGAAATGTAGTAGTGGATAGCCTCCGAATTAAACGATTTAAGGTTCAAGTTACCTTTTTTAAGCATGTGTTAGAATTGAACGCTTGGTAGTGTGCGTAGGAAAATTTGTGTTCAGCTTTCCCACCGGATTATCCATTTAAACCTTTTTAAAACTCTAAAAGAAGAATATCAGTCGATTTATTAGATCATCACGATTCAATTCATGCAAAATACCTGCTGGAAAAACCATCGGCTTAGCTAAATGGTGCTTTTGAAAAAGTGGCTGTGGTTTTTTCATTGCGCAGTTGTGTTGCGTACCCCAGCTCGGTGTGGTAGTGTGATAAAAAATCACAGCCACTTTTTCAAAAGCACCATCCAGCTAAGCCGATGGTTTTTCCAGCAGGTATTTTGCATGAATTGAATCGTGATGACCTAATAAATCGACTGATATTCTTCTTTTAGAGTTTTGAAAAGGTTTAAATGGATAATCTGGTGGCAAAGCTGAACACAATTTTTCTTACGCATACTACCAAGCCTTGAGGTAACTTGAGCCTTAAAGGAAGAAAGTAATTATGTATTAGGACAACAAAAAATAGTACAAAATTAAACATAAGTCAATCACAGAATTTTGTTATGCTTCTGCCGCCATGTGACACGCACACACCGCCCCATGCGCTAGACGCGTCACGGTCGGTGTTTCAGAGTACGATTTCATTTTACTTTGAATTACAAATTTTCGGAGTAGGTAGTATGTAGTGGCCTTGGAGGCAAATTACAAAATATTTTTGTTTTATTCTGTTTTTTTGTATCTACTAAAATGTCCGTTTTAGTATTTTTATTGTTGTTGTGGTTAGAGTTCGTTTGGAAAGTAATGTTGCACTAAACGACATTTCAAAGAGGAAAGTGACAGTTTTCACGAAAGGGTTGTGGAGGGGGTTCAATAAATAATAAATCAGAGAAAGGCATGATTTACAAAGAAAAGAAAGGGAGATGGCAGAGATTTACAATAAATTGCCACAGGGCTTGGGATATGATTACACGGAGCAACTTGTTTCTTGGTTTTTGCAGAGAGGAACTAGCGTGCACTACAATTCTTTGAGGAATTTTCGCAGACGTTTTTCAGTGTACAAGACAATTGCAGGGATAGTGCCACGTTGTTACAACTGTCAATTTATATAAAGGTTCAATTTATATAAAGGTTCGCTCTCATTTTTTGGCAACTAGTCAGGCCACGAAGCCAGATTATGTTGACTACCCTCATTTTTCAATGAAACGTTAAAACATTCCCTCTTGAACATGACGCATTTTTCATGGAGCTTTAAAACCTGCGCATCGCGAAAATCCGGAATACTCGGTACGCTAAGTTAGCGAAATTATCGAATGTGGCCAAATCACAATGGATCGAGAGGAAATCGAAAGCCGGAAGCCGCAAAAATGATGAAAAGAGTGGCCAGCTGTTTCAACCGAAACCCCAACCTCGCAAGCAAGTTGGGACTTTATGCGGGAAACAACTGGACGGCTCGTTCCTGAGAATTCTCGCGAAAAACCAAAATTTATTTTGGATGTGCAATGAATGTGTCAAGCTGATGAAATTTGCTCGTTTCCACACCGTTTCTTAACTCGGGTGTGCTATCACTGCTATCGCTGAGAAAAATTTTGCGCATCGCTAGAAAAATACTACGAAAGGCCGAATCACATAAGGCCGAAGCACAAAAGGCCGAAAACCACAAATGGCCGAATCACATAAGGCCGAATCACAAAAGGCCGAATTACAAAAGGCCGAACTACAAAAGACCGAAGCACAAGATCAAATCGCTAAGGTCATTGTAGTAACCCATGGCGTTATTGATGAGCTATTGCATATCATATCATGAATTGAAAGCTGAAAACTGCTTTAATTTATTTTTGATTTAATTAAATTGAATTAATTTCAAAGGAACAGCTCATGTTAAAAAGAAAGAAAAATGCCCGAAAAGATCATATAATAATTAACATGGCAGAATTTCTAAAAATCTGTTCAACATTGATTGACCATTTTACGTTAAAATATGCACTATCCGCATTACATACTTTCTGATAAGGTCATTTCGGGCATTTTGTAGTAGATTAGAACGACGCTGGGGGTCATTAGTCAAAGGGTTATCCGGCCGAAGGACATATAGCCGAATAGTCATTAGGGCGGGGCACACTAGGTCGAATGCACCAAACAGGGTGAGAAATAAAGTCTTTGGAACTGAAAACAAGATTTAAACGAATGATCAGCTTTGAACAATTTGATTGGAACCTTTGAAAGAATTTGATTGGAACCATTGAAAATTATGTTTAGCATATTTACGTCATCTTTCTCGCTGTAAATATGCAGCGAATATCAAGATGCTGGGTCATTAGTCCGAAAGCCAGTAGGCCGAATGTGGTTTTGCCGAATACCGTTAGGCCGACTGGTACAAAAAGAATAACAAATATGTAGAGCGGTTGGAACTAAAAACTTTCAATGATGATATAGTAAATAATATCAGTTTGAGCGTAACTTTCCATACTACCTGTTATGTAGAATGTTAAACACGGCAAGTTGGTCGCTGTTCCACATGCTACTGCTTACATTAAGCCTAATATGGTTCCCATAATAACTAACTCGAGACAGAACACAATGAAGTTATTCCACGAAGTTGCCAAAAAGCGGGGTCTCCAAAATGTCGATGTACCTTTTCAGAATGGTAAATATGTAGATCGGTTGGAACTGGAAACATTCTAAGAAGAGTGATTTTCTACGATTTTTTCAATAGAATAATAATGTTTGGAATATTTACGACACTTTTCTCGTTGCATATTTGCCGCTTTACTGGAATAAATAAACAACACGAAGCCTTGCTTGCGGTTTTATGTGATTCGGCCTTTTGCGATTGGTCCTTTTCGGGTTTCGGCCTTTTGTGGTAGGTTAGAACATCTTCGGCCTTTTGTGTTTCGGCTTTTTGTGATTTGGCCTTTTGTACCGCTCCCAGAAAAAAAATCTACAGCCAGGGATGCCATTATGCCAGATTTATCTGGCACAGCCAGAGGTTTTGACAGCTTCCAGACAAAAAGAGAAATCTCTCATTCTGCCAGATTTTTAAGTTTTAGAAGCTGCTACATACACATTTTGGATATTTGGGTAATTATGTCCCACATTTTACAAAAATCGATTCTATGAAAACTAAAATGTATGCCTAATTTCGATGACTGGATGTGGTCGCTGTCAAGTGCCAGATTTTGCCAGACATTTTTAGCTGAACTGCCAGATTTTCTTCGAAAAATAGTGGCAACCCTGTCTACAGCTACACCAGTGTGGCTGAATCCGGGAACCGCTCAACTACATCAGAAATATCGTCGCGAGGATGGGCCTGATCCGTACAATATTCATGCTGGCGTTTGAAAGCTAGTCGATAATAGCAACTTTGTAATGGTTTAACCTCTCATGCCGTTGCTTTGCTTGTATCTTGCACGCTTTCATCCCAGCGTTAGAAAGAAGACCGCCGAAAAATGTCCAAAGAAGGACTAAAGTGGAATAATTGGAGATAAAAGTTGTTCGGCTTGTTAAAAAAGGTACTGACGACAGCATTTTGACTTCGAATTCTTCTAATTTGAGGTTGACCCAAAGTACCGCGATACAGCTGGTAACCCTGACCCATGACCGCAAAGCAGAACAGTTCAGAAAATTTGATGATAGCCGTACCCAGATCATATGGTGCCCGCCCCACAGATTTTCCTCCGCCGTCAGATAAAGTATGCAATCCGCTAATGCAACTCGGCCCGTCATTGACTCTATCGAGGACTCCGCGATTTCAAGCTACACCGCCATTGACGAGTGTCGATGTTGAGCGTATATTAAAACGCAATGCAGTTGGGTTTATGGAAGCCCTAAAACACCCTAGCCACAGTCGAGCCTTTGCCGACAGCATTCAGCAGCCGTTCCGGTCCTCTGTGCGTGGCTGGTGACGGGGTCTTCCGAGCCGCCATTTTCGACACGTATTCTACAAATTGGAACGATACAATGGTTGAATCTTTTTACGCTTCCAGCTTATCGTCTGACTTTCACCGTAAGCTACTACCTTTCTGTTCCTAGATCTCGATCCCTCCGCCACAATCAAGCTATTACAACGAACAATCATAAATCGTCCCGTTCCTGTGTGAGGGATGGATGAAAGGGTCTTCCTACCCGCCACAAATACATTTGCTCCGAACACTTCAAGCGCTGATGTATTCTTCGCTTCAAGTAATTTGACTTTTTCCCCGACTTCTCTTGACCAGCAGTCAACCATTTCTCTCCCCGACGACAATCGTCCTATTATGGGGCGCAACGCAGCTAATACGGGATGCCTTGAATCCCCCGCCACAGTCGACCCATTCCGATACTGTTCGTTGGATTGGTTGAAGGATCTTCGAACGCGCTCAAAACGGAAACGTTGCTACGCTCTCCGTTGTTACTAAAGTCGACGGCACTTCATTCGAACCTGACCCGTTATCCAACAGCATCGAAATTTATTACCAGAACGTCGGTGACTTGAATTCATCTATGGAGAGCTCGCGACCAAATGTTTGGTTCAGCATTTGATGCCTATCGCGGTGACCGCAACGTCTTCAACAGTAGTAAGACATCGGGTGGTGGTGTACTTATCGCAGTTCATCGTGTTATAAAGCCCGAGTGATCAAGGGCGACCGGTGTGGTTATTAGTGAAACTTACCGATCGCAATGTGGTTACATGATGTCGTGTATTTTCCACCGAATAGAATTCGTGATTCCAGCCCGATCGATGTACATCTTTCTTACATTCTTATTCAGGGCGACTTTGACTTATCTGGATTAATGTGGTGGCAAGCAACTTATGAATTTTTACGAAGGGATATCTTATGAATTTTTACGATGGGATGTGCTTAACAACGATGCCAATTGTATTCCGGACAGCTAAAGTAGCGCCACTCTTCGGCATATCAACAATGTCAACGAGAATGGATGTACATTGGACCTCTGCTTTGTAAGTGCCTGAGATGACGCTCCGTACTGCGGCACTGCTCTGGCTCCTTTAGGTCAACATGTGCGTCATCATTCCTCTATACATATAGTGCTAGCTGGTAACCTAAGAGTGAACTTTGAAGACGTCACAGACTTTATCATGCACGCCGCCTACGACAGCTTCGTTAGCACTCTGTTAGATATAAATTGGGACCTTACTTACACCAGATCGATTAGTTTACGAATAACATCTCCGTACCTTGTTTTTCACAGGATATGACGGCTTCATCGACGTAGATAACGAAGTTGATGTTTTTGTTCCCATTTTGCATAAGGTGCAGACATGAATTGTTATAAAACTTCCAAAATTAAAGGTTTTTTTTATTTCGATTATAGAGGTTTTAACCTTAAGGTCATTCGCCTCTTCGGGTTAGAAAAATCTCTTATGAAAAATTTCTAACCCTATGTGCGGGGTCGGGACTCGAACCCAGGTGCGCTGCGTACAAGGCAATCGATTTACCAACTACGCTACGCCCACCCCTAAATTAAAGGTTCTTGAGTACATATTAGACGATTCGCATCCATGTGCGGGTTGCAGAAAGCCGTAAAAGTTACATGAGAACCGGGTTAACTGACTCTGGTCTGGTGGTACGTCACTACCCTCAAACCAGTCGTCATCCGTTCAAGTCCCAATCAGTATTCCAGCGTCAGTAGAATAATAACACGGGCTTCGTAAATTCCTGTACACAAGAATCGGCTACATAGTTAAATTTCGTAAATGGCATGTAGTACTACAGATAACCGATGTTTAGGCTCGATTCGAAATGTGTGTAAATACCCGCTACTGAAATTCCGAATAAATCAGACGTCTGAAACACGTTTGGCAAATGTTTATAGGTGGCGCAAAAGAGTAGCAAACTGTTTCGTAGATGGCAATAGTGAAACGCTGAGTGCCATCGTTTATCAATTTGAAAATTTACAGAGGTTTTTAAGGAAATTTTGTTATAGCCAAAATATGTTATCTGTGGTAGTATCAACACATTTTTTGACTGAAACATGTATATCGTTTTTTGCGGTAGAATTAGCAGTTTTCTGTTGCTGACTACAGACAGAAGAATACGCTGTGTAGCACCAAGATGGAGAAAAAGGTGGAAACATTTGACACTTTTGAGTGTATTAGTATTATACTTGCATAATTAAGCATGGCGGCCGGAGCCCTTGAAGTAAACATAAACTTCCGAACGAGCTTTCTGATTCTTTGGCACACGACGAAAAGTGAGAAAAATACGAGCTTCACCTCGGATCTACCGATTACCACTTATGGACACTTTTTACCTCGAAAAAAACCGATTAAATTAAATTAAATTAAATGACCGAACCGAAACAAAACTAATGGTAACCGAAAGGCCCACTACGTCATTTGTTTGTGCTTTTCTTCTTCATATCCTCTTGGTTTTTCGGCTTCATCAAAGAAAAATGACAACCGCGCTCACACAGAAAAAAATGTCCGTCTTGGTGCAGCACGTCATCGGCAAAGGTTATGTTTGTAACTCGTGAGGGTAACAATTTAGAGCTGGGTGGAAAGATACCTATTGTTGTGTATACAATCCATAGAGTGTATTTGTTTACACAACATTATGCTCGCCGCTGTTGTGTACCGTTGACATTAAGTCGTAAACATCTGTTCATTTCGCATTTGTGAACGGTTTTGTTCGTGCAGATAGGTGTAGTAATTTTGAACATTTGTATATAAGTAATATAGGGTTTAGGCAGGTCACCACTCTTCTCTCTCTGCAATAGTTTGCTGACTATGCTGTACCAAAGCGATGACAGTAATACGGCGGTACAGGCTTTTGTGTGTTTTTGGTCGAGCAGGAATGCGGCCATCGTGGACAGCGAGCGACGAATAACTCCGACGGTAGTAAAAGGACGCCCAAAATAAATCCTTTTTTGAGACAGTTTTCCATGTGAAATGCGCGCGTTCGACGTCCAGTGGTCCGGTTACATGTGTAGCGCAGGACCGCCGTAGTGGAACGCTAATCGCGAAGGAGCCACTCGCGTTCCCGGCTAATTGTGAAGGATCCGAAGCATCGTCGGTTCTCACTATGGAGGATCAATCAAACGAGCAAAGCTCTCCTTCGCAGTTGATCGCCAAGGAGAATGAAAGAGGGTGGACAAAGGTTCCCCCTGGGAAGTTCATCGCTGTAACTTCCGGGGTCATTTACGGCGAGCAGACGACCCGCTGATATTTCGCCACCGTCCCTAGGAGGGTTCCAACAAAGGGGCATAGCTCTCTTCCCTAACTAATTGCAAATGACCGCTATCGGAGCAGCAAACAATAAACCAAGGAGAACTCGGCCGTTGCTATCCCGGCCGGTTGACACTTAATTTTGTTCTACCGAATCCCAGCTTTTTTCACAACTTTTACGGAGTTTTGCACAGCCGAGCACTCAGCTAACAGAGCTTTTACCGAGATCACAGTAGAAGTGACGTTTGTTTTGCTGAAACTCGGAAAATATATCGCTGAAGCAAATTAAAGCCACAGCCTGTTCAGCTGTGCAGAAATTACCGAACTGAATTGAGTGTGTTGGACATGACCACCCGCATTTCCGTCCAACAGTAGCAGATAAAGTCGGTAAAGTTTACATTAGTTTGGTGTGTGTGTGTGTGTGTGTGTGTGAAAATCCTCGTCTGGTAGAAGCACCTAGACCGCCCTGTCAATAAGGGTCTGCTGAACAGGTGGGGGGAGCCCTACTTACAGGTTGTAAAGAAATTTTGTGCTGGTGGTCTCAGCGAATCACTTGGTTTGGTTTAGCTGTCATACACTTCCGGGTGAACCTTTTGACGTCTTCGTTTTACCAAGAGTCAGATAGCGAAATGATTGCATACTTATCAGCTAAAATAAAAATCTGAGCAATAGACGTGTTTATTATCCTGTAGTAGAAATTTTTCGTGCAAAAGTGGTGGTCCAACCTTTTGCAGAAAACAGGCCTTTTGCGACCTTCAACTTTGTGTAAAAATAACGGGAATCGCCTCATGAGTTTCTCTCACTCCTCTATCATTCATCTATAATAGTAAGAGAGTCCAGAGTCAAATCTCCTTCTAATCCAGATTTAAGATTGATGGCCAAAATCCGACAGACTGTTGAACGAAACCAGCAACCATGCAGTATTATTACGACTGAATTTTTTATTGCCAGTTTACATTAGGCATGAATCCCCGATTACATACGGAAAACATGCCATTTGAGCCAATATATTCTGATTCTATACGTGCTGGTTGTAATCTGTTGGTACCAGCATAATTTAAACGCATATACTGGCTGCTGGCTACAGCAAATGACAACCAACAACATTGTCCTACATCAGCTTATCGAACAACTGCACCAACTCAGACACGTGCGTCTCCTCTTGCAAGCTGCAAATTCAACGTTTTGTTCACGTGAAACTTTTCTAGACCACAACCGATCCGATCGATTCCACTGCTTGCTGTTACCCTGTCGCCAAAAATGGTAAAGATCAGATTATTCGCTTGAAAAATGCATGTCGCATGATGGCCGCTTGGTTCCCAACTTGTACATCCGCGTGGTAGATTCCGGTAAAACAAATTGTGACGAAAATCGCTTATTTTGGACAACCCAATTGGCTCTTACTAATCTAATGGTTAAGCGAATTCGATAATACAATAAACTCTCGGCATACCCAAAACCCCTTTGCAAGTAGAAATGGTCGCAGATCGTAGAAAAACAGAAAATGCAACAACGCGATGATTAGCGAAAACAATCGATTGGTTGTTGATATTAGCTAACTCCCACAATCAAATCAATGTCGATGCCATGTCAAAAAATACTTTATAGTTAGTAATACATCCTGAATGTGAGAAATATCCTACATACGGGAAACATGAAGAAATCCAACTGAGCTCTACATATTTGAAAAAGAGACCAACCCCAACCTTGGAACAAACTCGGAAATTTTTCCAGTTATTAGAAAATGCGGGACTAACAGCCCTACACCCAGGTAAGATTTCCTCTCAACCACAGTAAGGTTACTGCAATACCAGTCCAGATATTTCCAGAATCGCTTTTTCTGCAAAAAAAAACAGCATTTGTCGCACCGTGTAATCAATTGCTAACGAAAGGGGTAAGATTTTGCGTGATAAAAATAATTAACATCTTATGCAAGACTTGGTTGTGACTGTCGGACTGAAATCCGGGACATCGTCAACCGTCTCTGATTGATAGTGGTGGTGCTGGAGGTGGGTGAGAAGGTTAAAAAAAACCCAATTGCATTCTCGGCACTTGGGTGGTTCAACGGTTCATTAAATATTTGCTTTCTCCTGTTTTTTTTTCTTAAGCCGATAGTTGTTTTCGATTTAACGTTTTTATTGTACTACACTTTTTGTTGTTGTTGTTGTTGAATGCAAACATTTTGTCGTTCGATTCAATCGAGGGAGGTCGGTTACTCCCCGCGGATTTCCTCAAATTGAATTATAAAATGGGAAGACTTGCGTGAATTGGTTGTTGTTTCCATATGTATGTACTTTGTATGTCTAAGTGTTTTGTGTGGATTCTGTTTCCATCGGTGTTTATCATTAACAATAAAATATTACAAGGTAAAGGTAATCAGCCAAAAAAATGTTACACTAAATATGTAAATGTTAGGACACTTGTGTTCTCCTTCAGAGAAGGCACTTTTTCTCTTGCTTGCTTCCGTCGCGACGCGCATATTACCTCATTCTTACCTTAAGTGCGCGCCTGTAGGGCGCATGTGCTTGCTTCTTGCTATACAATTCCAAATATATTAAAATTACAAATACCCTTTTAAAGGAATGATTAACGATCTCGGTCAGCGAAAAAAATAATTAAATAAACAACAGAACATAAAATAAAACAGTTATTGCAGCTTCTCTTTCTCTCTTTCCCTCTTTCTTTGTCATCTCCATCTTCCCCTGCCAAGTCCGTTTTGTGCCATCCGACTGCTGGATATACTTTAGTGTTAGTAGCCTCTTGTTGTGTGTTCTCGTGTACGGGTGACCCCTAGTCCACCCCGGGGTAGTGTGAGGTAAAGTCCTATTACTGACTAACGGTAGCCACTGCTACTGAGCCCGCTCCACTGCTGGCTAGTGTCGTCGAGCTCGGCGATGTGACGGTGCTGGACGATACCGAACCACCGGACGGGGAGGTCGCTCCGGGCGACGAAGAAGTTGGTTTCTCCTGAAACTCCTTTTTGATACTGATGGTACCGGATTGGCTTCCGGTGGAGGTGGGTGCAGGTGATGTCGTAGACGAGGAAGCACTTTGGCCGCCGATCGACGGAAACAAAATCCGTATGCCGGATCCGGTGCTGGAGGCTGTAGCTGCTGCTGCTGTAGCAGCACTCTTAGGCTGCAGACCAACGGCGTTCGCAACGGCATTGATGATGGCTGCATTCGTAAAACTGCTGGCCGAAGTCGTCGGTACCGGGGTGGTCGATCCGTTTGTACTGCTATTGCTGTTGGTGTTCATCAACGCGGGGGTCACATCCGAACCGCTGGGATTATGCTGGGCAAATTCCGTCTTGTGAATGATCTTCACATGCGCTGTCATGTTATCCTTGCGGGTGAACTCCTTGAAACAGTACGGACAAGGGTATACTTTGACATTTCGCTTGTGCGATGTCACGTAATGCCGGCAGAAGTTGCTAATGTGGGTGTAGACTCGGGAGCATACCTTACATCGGTACACGTGGTCTCCCTCTTTGGTACAAAAATCCCGCACGCTTCCTTCGGTATCGTCGATCACAGTGTACTTGTGCGTCCGGCTACTCCCCTCACCACCGGAACCAGCCTTTGTCGAGGGTGAATTCGAACACGATCGAGTAGTTGGTGAGTTCATCACATTGTTCGAGTACATATCGAACAGGTCCGATGTGTTCAAACCGGATAGGACATTCGATATTTGAAGCCCACCGGACACCACACCAGCTGATCCGCTGGTCGAAGTCGAGATCAAACTATCATTCAGATTGTTGTTCAGGTTGTTCAGAATCGTCTGCGTCGCAGTGATACCGTTCTGTGACTTTCCCATCAAGCGGGGACGTTTGTGAAGCTTTGGTAAGGATTTTGTGCCGAGGAAACCGACAGCTGCTGCTGCAGCTGCCGCTGCGCTCGACGACAGCGGGGCCAGCTTGGGCAGCTGTGTGTTCAACAGCGACATCGTCGGTACCACGTTGATTAGCGGCATTCGCCCCCCGGAACTGTTGGTTGGTGTACCCGGTTTGGCCTGCAGTGGCGGAGGAAAGCTGCTAGACGTCGAATCGACCGCTCCGCTGTCCGACTTGGGATCGTACTTGAACTCCACCGGTTCGTCGTACTCGTCCAGCAGCATCTGCGGTTCCATGTAGCTCGAGTTGAGCTCTCGTTCCTCGTCCGAGTCGTCGTTCTCTTCCTCCTCGTCGTCGTCCATTGGATCGCAGGGATCGTCCTCGTTGAAGGAATCTTTGGAATCTACAACGATACAAGAACGGAAAAAGATGGTACACGTGACTCTCGTTTGTTTCGATTAGCGCCCAGTGTGTGGGGGCAAGTGTGTGTAAAATGAACTAATTCCAATTTCCCAGGCCGCATTTCAGCAAAAAATTAATGAGATTGTTTTTTTTTTTTTTGATTTCTGGTAAGAAATATTTTTGTATGTTTCCAACACCAACAGTAAATTATTAGACACATTTTTTTTAGATGATACTTATTTTTTTTACATATTCTGTACAAAGGTGAGCTGATTTTTGCTCGTTGAAGCAGAACTCAGGAAAAGCTAAAAGGGATTATTTCCTCCAGAGATTGCATTTGGGTTTTCTGCTTTTGAGTACATTTGATCATTGTTTTTTGTTTCGGATATGGCCGTTTTTACCACTCACACGATTGGATTATTTACAGTCGGCAAACGATTGCCGGAGATGTTGCGATCTTTGCTTTTCTTGATTTTGAATGGCTGTTGTTTGTATAGGGTTTGGATGGGATGGAACCGAGTCTACTATATAGTTACAGCTGTTGTGCGCGCAATTGTCTCATGTGTATAAGATATCCTAGAGGCTATCGGACAATTACTAGTATAACGGTAGTATATGCTTTGTATAAACCCAATAGAGTAGGTAGGTGTAATTATGACGAATTTAAGTATCCAATAGAACAGGTTTGCTCTAGTACCATTGAACCCAAATTTTTTCAACAAAGAACAGTTGATTATGATTCGATAGAGACTTCTTCTTACTGTCCGTATCGATGTGCATTCTGCAGACACATACTGTTGATATGGTAGGCGAAAAACGAATGGTACCACATGAAGGGCAGCCGTAACTTTATTTATCACTTCTCGGCTGTCTTATAAATTAGTCTTATTCAATCAGAGAACATTGCGAAATGATTTAAAAAAAATATTTTTTTGTTATAGTAATTGTACATACTACAGAATTAGTTTGACACTAGGAGTGCATATTTGCAATCAGATGGTGCAAAGATCTAGTTCTGTACAACACAAGTGTTATTAGCGTTCAAAAACTGACGCTCCACTAAACTGATATTTTGAAACGGGCCCCAATATTGAAAACTTAAATCAATTCTACATTAGAAAAATAAACTCGTTTTCCCAGTTTTTTTTTTCCGAAATCCGGGTAATAGTAAATGTAAATTCCAGGGACTCGGGAATCCCAGGAAATGCAAAACATTCGGTATTGCCTGGAATTAAATTCCCATGTTGGAAACTCTAAACAAAGCTCATGCACTTGCGTGACATCGCTAATGAAGTTTTTTTTTCGTCAGCCTCTGTCTGTCACCGATGCCAGAGAGGTGACTCCACCATCTGGATTCGGACTAGATATCGAGTTAGTGAACAGTTGTTTAGTTGTAAACAGAAGAAGCGCTGCCCTTTCAGGATAAGCGTCTATGTAGTGCTAAGTTAGCGACAGATACCTACTAATGAAACGAAGTCGAAACGCACATTGAATGAAATTGATGAAAAAGGTTGTAATCTTTTATGAAATCGTTAATTATCATAGGAGATTTTACCATGATCATGAATTGTTCCTTTAAGTTTAAACCACAGGCTAACAGATATAACACTAAGAACAATTTAAAAAAAATTTAAATCCTCTCAGTGATAGTCTGTCCGAACCCGTACATGCAACTTGCCATTGCACGTGGCGATTTTCTTTGAGGCGGGGAAATATTTGCTTTCGCACCAACTGTATCTAGGAGATCATTCATATCTCTCTCGTCATCGCACACGTCCGTGTCATCATCGTGGCTACTATATTGATGTTCGCGATCAGGTGTTCTATCTAACTTCTTTCCCTTACCGAGTTGCGAGTGTGAAACCTCTGTCGTTGGTAGTAGCTTCCACACGTATGGTATTCACTGTTGAGTTTGTGGTACTTGACGCTTTGACAACCATTTGTGGTTCAGGTAATGGTATTGGAAACTGGGTGTTGGCATTTATTACTGTAATTAGTTTTCCTCAGTGGTTTCTTGACAGGGTTATCCGTAATATGCCGTTTTTTCACAGAACTGGCACGTTTTAGTTAGCCCTTGATAAGTACGTAGAGTTGGTTGTGTAATGGTACCACTTTGTGTTTTGTACTATACCTGGACAGTACTTTCTCTACGTGTCTTCCACTTATTCGAAATGTTACATGAATTTTTTAATTACCACTCTGTAAGTAATTGGTAGCAGATCATGAAATTTGACTTCGATGTTGCCATTAACCCCTTTCTGTCCATGTCTTTGTGGACAATAACGTTTTTAAACAGCTATAACTTTTACTTAAGACAGGGTTTGCTCACAAAAACAAGTAAGGCTAATAAATGTGACTATTGTCTTTCATTTGAGTTATAACAGTTACAAGGATCAGCTCTAGAACTGAAGGTATTGCAATTAGTCTGAGTGAATTTCAATGGAGCTGTGCTGCTAGAAACAGTTTACGTTAATGACGGAAAATGATTTTTTCATATATCTACGTTATGTTGCAATATTATTAAAAACTGATAAAATTTATCAATTTAGACTGTCTTTGACTACATTCTCCAGTCAATTGGACTATTGTAAATATTCTAGGAGAATTGTATTGAGCATTGGAAGGTAAAAGTTGAGCAGCTTCTTGCACTGCGAGGAAAGCATCAATATTTATGAAAAAAGGCTATTCGTGTTTCTTGATCACATCGTTTTCAAGGAAAAATAGTTTTAAAACCCTACATGCACTAGAAAAAGGTGGGCATGAAAGGGTTAAACCGGTTTTCATAGCTAGGTAGTCGGGCAGTATCTCTCCAAGATAATCTACGAAGCGCGAAACGTAAAAAGCGACGCTGAACGATCTCTATTCTCTCAACGCCGTTATTGTAGTTTGGGCTCCACATTTCAGAGCAATATTCTAGGATTGATCGCGATAAAGAGCAATAGAGCGATTTGAGACAATAGATATCCGCAAAATTGTTGGCTATCTTGAAGATATATCCCAATGCTCCTCCACTTCAATTGAACGAATTATACTAAAAATCTTGAGATCATCCGCGAAGGACTATCGTGAAGTCTTCAGAAGTAGAAGTAGATGTACATCAACGGTCCCAAGTGGCTTCCTTGAGGTATTCCTGACGTAGAAATAAAGGTGGGGGCCTGACAATCTCCTATGATAACTGCTATCTCTCGGTCTGTGAGGTAAGATCGGAACCTCTGCAAAACACTACCATTTATTCTAAATCTCTCGATTTTTGCTATTGCGATCTCATGATTTACCTTAAGGGAAGCGGCAGATAAGTCTGTATATAGTACGACGTTCCATACTTCCCGTTATCTAGGATGTTAAACACGGCAGATTAGACACAGTTGACCGTTCGGAAGTGAAGCCGTGTTGATCGTCGCGTAGATACTGCTTACAGTGAGTCGGAAGATGTTTCATAATCACCAGCTCAAACAACTTCGAAACAGCACTCAATGAAGTTATTCCATGATCGGGAACATTTTCGCGTATTTCCAGCAAGTTCCTTTAACAATAGTTGATCGAAAGATATGAAAAAGCGGAGTAATCAAAGCTTCGATATACCTTTGCAGGATAACAGAGGGGAACCCTCCGTTATCGGGTACCGGATTGAAAGATGACTTAGGCCGAGAGGAAGCTCTGGTAATCATCGTTGCATCGACATTGGCTTGGCCTACAATAGAGCTCTGTTAGCAGCGAATTCGATTTGCTCACTAGTTAGTGCCTCATCTGTGGAAATTGCTCACCGCCAGTGAATAAGCAGCGACAGTGTTGCATGCGGCATCGGCTTCGAACGGAAAGCGAAACTTTGATTGCACAGCAACTGTAGCGTAATCGATCAATCGTTCACAAATTTCGACGTCATCAAATGTTTATCATACCGTAGAATGTGTAGACCAATCCGTGAATAACGCTACGAGTATTCTATGCTTTGAAGTCGTTTCTGTCTCTATGATTTAACAATTTTGAATAAATGATATCACGCTTAATGTATAAGAACAGAAAGTCAAAATTAATTTCCAACCATTCGTGAAAATCATATAAATAAATACTAAATCTAACACCTCCACCATCGCACACCAAGCTACTTCACTGGATAGTGGCTTATACAGTTGTTTAGTTTAGTCTGCCAATATACTACTATAAAAGCATATCTGGCTTTTCGTCGATTTCCTTAAAAATGTACCAATCGTCATATTTGTATCATCTTTAATATTTCAATATTTGTTCCGAAATGGTATAAGAAAAATTACAAACATTGTATGGCTCATGTGAAAAATAAAGACAAAACAGCCCTATCGCTAGATTACAAGAACTTAAAAACCTAAGAGATTGTTCTAACCCGAAGAGGCGAATGGCCTTAAAGTTAAAACCTCTATAATCGAAATAAAAAAAAAGGACTTAAAGATCTATAGAACATAGAAAAGATTCTATTATATTAAAACACCCTGTATAACAATTGTATCGAAGTTTGCACGCAAGACCCGTATAGCGTTTGCTGGTCGATCGTAGCCGCCGGCTAATGGCAAGTTTCTACTTGCTGGTCATGGTGTTCCTAAAACCGTTATTAACAAAAAAATGACCATAAACTTGTCATACGGCATTCGAAAGATACAGTATCCAAGTATCTTCTCAGTGAATTTCAAAATGATCCATCGAGAGATTCGAGAGAAATTGCAATTTGAAGTTTTATGACACGTTTTATAAGACTACCAGCAAACATCCATGGGTTTGGCCCTATCTCTATAAACAAAAAAATATTTGTCTACTTATTTAGTGCATGGCATTCGAAAGATATAGTTATCAAGTATATCTCCTGCAAGTTTGAAAATATTTCATTGACGGAATCGAAATTTATAACGATTTGGATGTGGTATGCGGTCATAGATAGGTTTTCTACCAGACTTCAAGCGTGAATCCATGTTTGTTCATTGACTATTTAGATCGTTTATACGTGTCGCGGTTTTTAAAGGAAAACCTTACCATTTAATTACATAAATATAATGTACAAAAGGTGTTATTTATGTGGTGCACTGAAAAAATATGAAAATAGGGTTGTCTACCAAACGTTTAATATAATGTGTAAATTAAAAAAAATGGATAAGCGTCGGAATGTTTACTTCAAAAGGCCATACCTCAATGGCTTGTTGACCGATTCTAATTATTTTTTCATTATTGAACAAGTAGACGTTTCATCGTTAATTTTCATTAAGAATATAAAATAGAGTTGCCTACTTCAAACAATAGACAACATAATTATCCTCAACTATATGTATTATCACTATTTATGAAACGTGTCATAAAACTTCAAATTGCAATTTCTCACGAATCTCTCGATGGATCATTTTGAAATTCACTGAGAAGATGCTTGGATACTGTATCTTTCGAAAGCCGTATGACAAATTTATGGTCATTTTTTTGTTAATAACGGTTTTAGGAACACCGTGTGGTGGAATTTCAAAACGTTTTATTTCTTTTACACGTATTGAAAACATAACATTTTTTCAATTTTCCCGAAAATATTTTTGAAAAATTTTTTGTTTTTGTTTTATTGTTACACGTCAATACCAACGACGCTTGATGAGCCCGGCGTTCCTTATATCGTCGCTGTTGTGCTATCTTATGACAAGCGCCATTTTGCACATTTCGAGAAAAACGATTTTTAAAGTTTGAGATTGAATATCTTTAAACTTGTAAATGGTATAACAATCCAAAGAAGACAATTGATGCTTCTATCTATTCTGCATTAATCTCTCAAATATTACGAAGATCGGTTGACTACATTGCGAGATTTTACTACGAATGTAAACAAAAGTCGCACTCACACGTGTCATAGGCGTGTATTGATGACAAAATTTATATGACGTGTCATAACCGTGCATGGAAATTTTTCCATAGAAAAAAATCATCAATTTTTAACTTTTATGCATATCTTTGCGTTCACATGGTCTATAAACAATCGGTGAAATGCATTTTGAAGGAAATGAGTCAGAGACTTTAGAAAAAATAGTTATTTTTGGTTACAGTGTTGCCAAATATCCTTTATTTCCAGATCAAAACTAAAACTGTGTTTTTCTCACAACTCGTGTGATTTTCTTTTGAAAACCTTTATGCCATTGCGTTCCTCAGACATTTTCACACATAAAAACATCTAAAACTTCAATATAACTTAAGCAAATCCCTAGATACAGTGATTTGAAGCAAAAAACTCACAATTTCTCATCACGTTTCTCGCTATACCTAAGTAACCAAGTAGAATTTCAAAATTCTGAAAACGCCACTTTGTAGAGATTTTTCAAACAAGTAATGTGGCATATCTAACTCAGTTTACTCCAAAATGGCGTTTGTCATAAGATAGCACAACAGCGACGATATGGAATTTTTCTTATGTTAGTTCATTTAGCTTTTTATGAACTGACATTTTTAATATCCGATGGAAATAGCAACTAAACAACGGAACAATTACCCAACAATAAGTCCGCGGAGAAGACAAATGTATGACAAGCCATTTGCAGCATCGTAGGAGACGATTTCATCGCGGTAGAACTAGTGTACTTTAATTTAACTGCATATCGAATCAAATAAACACATGTAAGTCTCACGCCTAATTTTTGTGCTATAAAAAATCAAATATTAAACTAATCTAATAAATTAGGTATGCAAGGTATTACTAATTACGTTTAAATGGGGCTTCACATTAATACTGATATAGTATAACAACGACACTGAATCAAGATGAAGGTGTTTCGTACTTTAAATCGTCGTTTTGTAAGTTATGTTATTTTTCCAACGGTACTTATGCTTTTGTGGACAGAGCTGTATTCAGTACATAAGACACAATATCTTAATCTATGATAAGACTGGCTGAGGTCCGTATGTATTTGTACGTCCACGAGGTGTTAGCTAAAACTTATTTGTTTTTTTTTTATTCGGACAATTCCGGTTCATCAGGACCCACCCCTACCCAAAAAATCTGCAAACTTTTTTTTTCACCTATTAAAAAGTATTCGTCATTTTTCTGTGTAAAGGTTATTGACATGTTGAGTTAATTTTTCTTCACCCGATAGCCATTTGTTACAGCCCGCTTTTGTTTTTAAAATTAAGTAGTCCAAATTCAAATTTCGAGTAGTTGTAGTAGTAGAGTGCGCATGTAGGATCAATTGTTTCAGTAGCCCACTTGGTGGACGAGACGGCTATTCTCTATCGTGTAGAAGACACACACCAATTCCAGATCGCGAAGCATTGATTACGTCTTATACAGGATCATAATGCGAACCACTATACAATCCAAACGATTTTGGCATATTTTTTGAACAGCCATCATAGTTAATGCATTTCTTCGATGATTGTGAGCGTCTGTGCATTTGTTCTGCTTTTCCATATAGTTCTTTCGCGAAATTCGTATTCCGGATTCCGGTAGAAGTCTGTTGTGGGTGCGGCTTAAATACTGGCTTCAAAGGTATATCTCCCACTAAGAAAAACTTCTAAATTGACACATGTAGTAATAGTTTATTTCTCGACAAACATATGATTACGGCTTAAAAGCCAACTGTCAAAATTCTCTTTGAAAAGAAATTCCGGACAAATCGTTACTCGCCAATCACAGATATTAGTAGTAAAAAAAAGAGAAAAGTCCGAAATTTCCTTTCAAAGAGAATTTTGACAGTTGGCTTTTAAGCCGTAATCATATATTTGTTGAGATTTTAGTAATTTCGCGATATGACGTGCAAAGGAACGGAACCATCTTCACGAGATTTCTCGGTTTCGCGGACGACATCTATATCATTAATCGCAGAGCAGTGCTAGAGGCATTTGTATCATTTGAAAGGGAGGCTATGAGAATCGAACTGACTTTAAATTCTGACCTGGAAGAGAGCGAAGTGGTCCGAGTGATGTTGACAGAAATCCACGTGGTACAGTACGAGGTTGTCAACGCATTCATATATCTTGGAACACTAGTGACATATGATAATAATGTTAGCTGTGATGTAAAAAGGGTGTTTACTGCTGCAAATAGGACTGTCTATGGTTTGCGTAAACAGCTAAAGCTCCGCAGCCTACATACGCGCACAAAACTTGCTCTATACAAAGCGCTGATACTCCCTGTTTCTGTGTACTGCCATGAGCGTTGAAAGAAGCAGGCTATCGAGTGCTCGGTGTGTTTGAGAGAAGACGTTCAATGTTCAGCACCAATTTAGGAAATGGAAAATGGTGTAGGCGTGTCAACCACGAGCTGTACCAAGAACACAAATGTACTGACCCCTGCTAAAGTTATGTTTAGGAAAGAAGAGATTGTTCAATTGTTCGATCACGACGATGATGTTGATGTCATGAAACCAAAATATTTTCAAAAATATTTTTCAATTGTTCCCCTCTGAGAAACAAAAAAATAAGATATTAACAAGTAACAGAATAAAAAAATTAAATTATCTACATACCAAGGTTCTTATCGCAATTTAATCAACTGTGTTTTCCTTATACAAAACACTGGATGGCTGATTTCATAGGGGGTTCCAGGCCGATTGACCGAATATCATTTGACCGAAATAGTGTTTAAGCCGAAACGATTATTCAGTCAAAGATCATATGGCCGGATGCCAACATTTTAATTTTTCATTATTTTGAATGTGTTGAATCGTTTCGTAACATGTTTGGTATCAGCGAACTAAAAACGAGTTGACGATTTGCCGCAAAATTCAACTTGGTCATGCGACACCTATGATTCAACTCGTAAACTGCCAAAGTGATGCTTTTTTTGTATCCGCAAGTGAGTCGTAGCTTCCAAAAAAAACTTAATTTTATTTAGTTTTATTTGCAATTATTCGGAGTTTTAACCATTCTATTTGGGTTACACATTACAGTGGTTATAAAAATACTTCATAAATAAATTTTCAACTGGAAGCCGAGACCCAATCAACACCAATGTTAAACTCCCTGATATATTTTTGAATTACGTAGAAGATTCTGTTGGACCTGCTGTGTATGATACAAAGCATATAATTTGCATAGGTTACACCATAATGTGGTTCGCATCGAAGACTACGTAGCAAAATCTCACCCTGGTAAGATGCCGCAGTAGATCAGATTTAGGATAACACATAGTACTTTTGAATGAGCCCTTTGCTGCTCATGGAAAGTAGGAACTGCTTGGTGCAAACATAGAGTGGTTCATCTGAACCTGTAACTATTTTTCTTAGTCACATATTTTACTTAGATCTTAACTAACAGAATATCTGTCTTGAAGAGATAACAAGCAAGCAAAAGGGGTTCTAATAACGGAGAAAGGCGCTCCATCGAGCGCACAAAAGTTACAGAGCTTTACTGTTCAAAAATACCAACTAGTCTTCTTCCCACTGGCACTGGGAATTCTGAATGAGCCCGACTTATGCTTGTCTCCCTTACTCCCAAGAATTTCTTAAATTGACACCATCTCAAAAAAGCATTGCTCGACTTAGTAGGAACGGGAACTAATGCTGCGGCGGCTGCGGTGCTCCACGAAGTACATTTGGGATCCGCGCACATGTAGCTCTGCGGATAATAGCAGAAACTATAATGTTTTAAACCATTTTCGCAAGATGTTTACTCACCATCTTACGTAATGTTAGTTTTCCTTCAACAAAGTAAGGGGTGATAGGTAACACGGTGGCCATTGACTTCCAGTGCTTTCACGTAAGTTCGAGTATTCGAAATGTGGAACATTTGCTGAAGATGACCTCGCAGTTTCGGTTTTTGGGAGTCACCTTTATCCACTTTGAGCATATCAGACACGCACTGCTGATAACATTCAACAAATTTGCCCAGACAAAAAGATTCATTTCACAGAACAACTCCAAACACGTGTTTATTTGTGACAACCCTAGAATCAGGATCCCCATCTATATGAATAACACTGGTCCACAACAAATTTTAACCAGGTCGCTTCAGCATTCGATGTGAACGTTTCTCGACAAACTCTGCGAATACGTTTTTTCAGACTTAAAAAGTCGATTAATTAACAACATTTGACCTTTTAATTCTATTTTAACTCTCCGGAAGTCGCGCAAATGGCCCACCGAACGAGCAGACGCTGGTGCGCTAAGACGATTTCACTAAATTTTCACAGCAGCGTGTACTCAGTGCACTAGCGTGACTTCCGGAAGGTTAATAATTGTATGACTTGTTTTTGTGTACGACTTGATTATTAAAAATAAGTTTAGTGTTAAGTAAGGCCAACATCATTGGGGCTTTGATATGTCTGTTGATGTGTAAAACAACAAATAAATATTCCAATTGTTGCTCGTGTTGGGACGTAGGCTCACTCTTCGGAAGAATCGTTAATCACTTATGTGGATCTTCTAACAAAAGAAATGGATTCCAACACCCTACCAACCGCCTTAGAACTTTTTTGCAAGAAATCGAGGAAGGTAGTTTGGATTTGCCCGGTGCAATGCAATGTCTTCTCGCCTCATTGACAGTCATATTAACCCTATACTGCTTATGTCTGTAGAGCACAATAACATAAATAGTTATTATTTTTGGTTTCAACAAGATTTATTTACAAAAAGCTGTCAACTTTCATTTGAGCACGCACAGTTGTTAATATTATCAGTAGAACTGAAATTATTGCAATTGAATTGCTTGGATTCCATTGAGGCAGTGCTGCCAAGGACAGTTTCAGTTAAAATTGAAAAATAAAGTTGAGATATAACTTCGCTGTCTAGCAATATTATTGAAAACTGTTAAAGCCTATTTAGACTGGCTTCGACTATCTTTTCCAGGCAACTGGAGTGTTGTAAATATTCCAGAAAAAATATATTGTATTGTATTGTGCATTGAAATGTAAAAATTGAGCAGCTTGTAGCACTGCGAAAGAAGCACATATCATATCAACACAGCTTTTTCATGTTTTATGACCTCAACAGTTCTAAGGAAAAATATTCTTGGGAACTTTATATGCCGTAGAAAACAGTTGACCAAGAAAGGGTTAAAACGGATGAGGAATTCATGATGATACTAATCACTATTAGTGCTCAAATAAAAGGTAATAGTCCCAGCTATCAACCTCAATTTTTGCAAAAGCCAAATGTTATAGTTGTTAAAAAGCGTTGTTGTTTATAAGCAAAATGGGCATGAAGGGGTAAGATTTTTATATATTATATCTAGTCCAATGTCCACGCGAGAAGATTAGAATTAAGTTGAAGATGTCATTTGACAAAATTGTCAAGGGGGAAAACATCTCCGAAGCGTAACAGGCTTCATCCAGGGGAACAGGACTTCCTCCATTAGTGTTCTGAATTGCAGATCGTTTGCAACAAATGCTTGGTCGTGAGATGACGACAGTCCTCAGTTTTCTTCATTATGATCAACTAAAGCCAGTGGTCTACAATCACCGTACGGATCAGCACCTGAACCGCAAGCACGATGCGACTCCACGTAATGTTAGTACAGGAGATAAATTCTATACCGAGAACCACAATTTTCGGCAGAATCATTCCAAACAAAATTTCAACACTGTTCTAAATTATACCAAATATCCGTTAATGCAAATGACCACTTTCCTGAAAATGCCAAATGGGTAGTTACGTTCGATATCGTGTCCATAACTTCAATTTTTAAGATTTCGATGGCAAATAATAGAATTTTTCACCACACAATACCTGTTTAGGAATTTATTAGGAAACACGTGCCTGTATGACAAACGAGTGAGGAATTAAAGGCACAACTTCAAATGTTAGAATTATTCAGCTTCAGAAATTAATGGTTTTGGACCACGAAATCGAAATTTAAAAAAAAAAATTATTGCACGAAACCGACAGTATGTTTTGTTACCTTAAATTCGCAATTGAGGACTGATTTAGTCTATTAAAAAGTTGTGAATCTTAACTGCCATCCCCATCTGATTTCAAAAAATATTGCGATGCTATTGGCGATTTGCGGCAAAACCAAAATTAGTCATGCGACACCTATGATTCAGCTCATGAACTGGCAAAGTGATACAGTTTGCTTTTTTTCACCCGTAAGTGAGTCGTAGCTTACAACAAAATCTTCATTATCTTCTCGGAAAAAGCTTACCACTGCCAAAATATGAATGAAACGAGTAAGAAATTTAGTTTTATTTGCAATTATTCTGAAATTACAGCCATTTGCAACTATTTCACTCATACATTTCTTCGAAATGTAATCGGGGTATTATTGTGGTTATAAAAAATCGTTCCATAAATAAAGTTCCAACTCGAAACCGAGGAAACCGAGACCCAATCAGTACCAATGTCAAACTCCTTCATATTTTGAACTACGTAGAAGATTCAGTGAAGACTATCGGAGAGAAGGATCGGCTGTGCATCATACAAAGCTGACACTTTCCTATTAGCCGGATATATTCTTTCCTCGCCCGATCTGGAGAGTTTCATGAATTTACACCATCTCATGAAGGTTTAGCTTAACTTAGGACGAACGGGAAATGCTGTTGCGGCGGCTACGGTACTCAACAAATTACATTTCGAAACAGCGCGCATATAGCTCTGCGAATAATAATAGAAACCACTATGTTTTACACTCTTTTCGCAAGATGTTTACTCATCATCTTATAAAATGATGGTTTTCCTTCATTTTCATAAACAATTATCAACAAATTGATCGGTAATTTGGTGTTTAAAAGTCATTTTTTACCAATGTTTACAGAAAATATATGCACTATGACAGAACAGAATAGAATCAGCAACACTTTCCTTCCAGCGCTATCTGCGAGCGGTTTCAACGTAGAATCGCCAATAAAGAAATTTGTTAAACTTCTTCCTATCATTGAAACATTTTTTTCATCTTCCAATCATCAGCCTGCAGTATTCCCTTAAGGTTGCACAGAGAATGCGCAAAATTCGCAAACGAAAAAAGCAGTTTTTTCCACACCGTATGTCAGATCTTCATAAAAATCAATCAGCAGTACTGTAACAACATTCTACATACGCTGATTGATTTTTATGAAGATCTGACATACGGTGTGGAAAAAAAACTGCTTTTTTCGTTTGCGAATTTTGCGCATTCTCTGTGCAACCTTAAACTCAAACCTCCCTTCCATCTGGTTGGCTGCAGGCAATCTGCACCTTGAGTGATTCCCTATTCTAATGACCTACGAGATCCCTCACCTACACGGGAGGGGGAATACCCGCCCATTCATTGAACCCTTTCCTTCCCGGATGGGAATTACCGACCCAATCCGCATCCAAAACCACAAACCAAAACAAGACAAAATAAAAAGCAAAGATCGAACATTCAAAAATATTTCTTCCGAATTCAACTCTGTGCTGATCGTCATGATCGACCAGTTCATCGATTCTATCAAAAAAAACTTTAATTTTCGACTGCTGCGGCGCTTGGGAAGCCGGAAACTCACCTCCGTTGAGTTTTCTTTTTCTGTTTGTTTCCGTTGCTGTCTTCGGACACTTTTGGGAACCAACGTACGCTAGCTAGACAACCTACTGCAAAAGTTGGCAAGTTGGCATCGGAGCGATAGATTTTACCCGGCACACGCACACAAAACGAGATCGCGCGACGATTTCGATTTCCGATCAATTCCGCTTGGTTTTTTTTTGTATTTATTCATTTAATGCTCGTTCCGAGAAACAATCCCTTTTAGCTTTTCCGGAATAAAGAGATGCCGGTGAGTGAAAACAAGGTTATATTGTCTATTGACTGTTGCATGTATAATAGGTATAGGATAGCTATCAGGTGGGACAGATTAATTTTCCTGGGGGCCCGGAATTAATGAGGTAAAGGGAAACTTACAACAATATGAATACTATAATAGGAGTGAAAACACAGAATGATCATGATGGTGTTAACTTAATGAGTGGGGAAATTTTTTTCTATAGTCTCTAGCAGATTACAATCGAGTAACGGTGAATTGGAAATAGAAATAGAAAAGAATGAGCGAATGAGAAGGAATGGAACAGGAAAGAACAAGTGAACAAACTTTCGGGCACATACCTGACATGCTGTTTTCATTCTTGAGACTACTGGCCGAACTCTTCACATTGCTGGTAGAGTTGGTAGTGGCGTTGGTGTTGGAGGCATTCTTCGCGCTAGTTGCCGTCGTGTGACCGGAAGGGGCGGGATTGCTACTGGCGTTTTTGCTGATGCTATTGTTGTTGTTGTTATTCACGGCCGGTGGGCTGCACTCTACATCCATCGAGTCATCTGGGGCTGGGTCTTCCGATCGGCTTATGACATTGTCATCACCCGAGTTGGACTGCGCATCGGCTTCCACTTTGGCTTCGACCACGTCCGGAGAACCCCGCACGACGCTGTCACTTTCGTAGCCATCGTACTCTCCGTCACCACCGGTGTCACTACCGGATAACTTTCGCGGCCGGCCGCGTTTTCGCTTCTGTTGTGACAGAGCCGAACCAAGCAACGGATTCGTCAGCAGCATACTTTGGCCGGATTTTTGCTTTTGCTGGTGCAACTGCTGTGACTGTTGCAGTGCTGCCAGCTGTGTGTTGCGTGAGGCCGCAGCTACTAGCTGCTGCTGCAGCTGATTCGTCTGATGGGGTTGATTCTGGTTGATGTTGGTGGGGGTGGTGGTGGAGGCAGTAGTTGTGGTAGTTCCGCAACCACCACCGGTCAACGATGCCGTCGGGGGAGGAGGTTTGTCATCGTTCACTTCCGTGAGACCCTTTATCCGTAGACTTTCCGCCACACGCAAAAACGCCGCCAGGCGATCCTGATCGACCGAAACCTCACCCCGGTACATAAAGTCCAGCAGACATTTCATGTCGTTGTACGGCACATCCTTCAGAATGACGATCGGATGTTTCTCCGGGTGGTTGACGAAAATCGCCTGGAAGTACGGACTGCAGGCCGACAGGACCATCTGGAAGGAAATGGGAAATGAGTGTTTTAGTTAACGTATAGGGAAAAATGATTCATCGAAATATTAACCGGGACGTGGTTTTTATTAGATTTTTTTTTGTTTGTTGCATGAGCAGAAGGAAGTGTAGGAGTATTGGAATTTAAATTCAAATTGCTGAGTAAAAACTACTAAAAACACAACTTTTGCCCAATTGATAGTGAGTTATGATAGAAAATGTGATGTAGTAATGTATCACAATTTTTATGAGAAGGAAAAAAACTTTTTGACGGAACTATGTGTTCTCTGTGGTCATCACAAGAACTTTGGTATGTTTTCATTAGAAAATACAATTTAAGCGCGATTCAGACGATACATCAGCGTCCGTCAACGTCAACGGAACGTCACCGTTCCGTCAGGATAAGTTAAATACTTTTCTCTTGCGTCCGTTCACACATGCCGTACGTCAAAACGTTCCGTGCCGTTGATGTTGTGTGTGAATGCCTCCATTTAACTGCATGTAACTTATCCTGACGGAACGGTGACGTTCCGTTGACGTTGACGGAAGCTGATGTATCGTCTGAATCGTCCTTTAAGCAAACCGAAAGATTTGTTTTCGATGACTTCCCCTCGTACGATTTAGACACTTCAGAACAAAAGCAGAAACGTCGTACAATCGTCCTATCGCGCGCGGTTGTTGTCCTGTTTGGGTCGCTTATCTCGCGGCAACGGTTTGTGCTTATCACACTCAAGCCTTGCACAAGCAAAGCCAGCGACAGAAGATAACTTCGAAAAGGCACCCAAGTGGCCCGACGCCGACTGATAACGCAGTGCGTTTCGTGACTATAGAAGTCCTTTTGCTCCTCTTTCACTCTCTCTCTCTCTCTCCCCCTATCTCTATCTTTCTCTCGTATACTCGCGTTCCAATTCCAATCTGTTGCGGTCTTATCTCTCGCGTGGCTATTTTCTCTTATCAGAAGAATTGATTTTCTCCTGCTTCTAAAATATGCTGTGCCGCGAGGAGTCCGTGCTCTAGTCATGTGATACAGGCTCGCCGCGTTTCGGTTTGGGATTTTGTGAACCACAGTTGATAAGACTATGTACCCTCGCGGCAGGAATCCGGTATATGTAGTAGTAAACTAGTAACTCACCTTGTGGGCTTTCAGGAACTGTCCTTCAACGACCAGCGTGACATCGATGAATGTTCCCGCGTGCAGCAACTGATCGAACACTGACAGCAGATTGGTCTGGTGATTGTTCCACCGCAGGCAGAATCTTTGGGACGACATGGTTTGACGATTGCCAGGTGTATAGTACGTTTGTTTTTATTGCGACGTCGACGCCGACGTCCTTCGCGCTATGACTAAGATTTTTCTTTGCGTTCCCACACCACAGCAGGTGAATCGAAACGTTTCAGTCGAGTTTAGAGCTGGAGTCCTCTCCTGTGAATAGAAGCAATGAGAAGAAGAAAAAAACATATTAGTTGTTGCGTAATTTCTCTCCGAGTTGGAATCATCCTACGACTATTTAATAGGAGCTTGTTAAAAATTCCCTTCGAAACCAGTCTCGCGGAATGAACAGCGCATACACATGTGCTCGTTGGGGGAATACACCCACTTGTTATCTCGCTGGCTTTGTGCTGTTGACTACCACACCGAGCGACCCATTCATCCATCCATCTATCCATCCGCCCATCGCGTGTCAGGGCCGCGGGCTTCCTATACGTATTAAATAAGACGCGCATTCTAATGATATGCAAGCGAAGGTAGAGGTAGTCGGTGCTGCTCGGTGACAAAAATGATGTGAAGCGAGGAAGCAAGGTGGCATGGGAAAGACCAGAACCACGCACACGTCTTCGGGGAAGGTTACGACCTACAGAACTAACCACTGCCGTTGGTGACAAGTTACAGCGATCGTTAGAACTATAGGACAAAAAAGGTTCCATTCGATACGTTGTTGCGGTTTATGATGTTGTGTGACTCACTGCTTTGAACAATTTTCTGAGAAGTTTTATCATCAAAATTGTAGTGGGGCCATTTTTTGCAGGCGAAAGAATGCGAAGAACTTTCAGTGAAGTTATGTTATTCTACATTCTAACGACGCTAAATCTCTCAAGAAGGATTCGACATTGCATTTTTTGTTTACCATTCAGTGTCATTCCAATCGAGCACAAGACCTGTCAAATACACTCAAGTTTTTTTTTACGCGGTTTTTTTTTGCGCGGTATTTTTTACGCGGTTTTTTTTTACGTGGATTTTGAAATTTACGCGGTTTTCATTTACGCGGTCTGTATCCCCCGCGTAAAAAAAAACCTGAGTGTACTATCCAATCGAAGAAAATCTCTTCGAATCCTGCTTAAACGAAGCTTTCGCATTCGATTGAAATGGAATTGGCAGATAAAAGATTAGAATGTTAAGTCAATATACCAGAGATTCAGCTTCTTTGCTACACAGAAAATTGAAGCAACAGCAAAGAATAGGTTCTATCAAATAAAATTTAGATATTTTCGAGTTTTGCTAACTCATTCACACTGATTAGTGTTGTATTTTTTTGTTTTTCAAGAGCTGTCCTCCTACTGGAGCTGTAGAGCTAGTCTAGGAAAGGCACCCCGTTAGAATCACTTACTACAATTGCAGACAAAACGGGACATGTCATCCACTAAAACACTGCTTAAAAGGTGATTCTCATTCAAATGAACAAAAAATTGGAAGTTTTTGGTGGGCCAATGAAAAAACATAGATGGAGCAGCTTTAGGATTCAAAAAGCTTATATTTTTGTCTTCGTTTACAACTTTTTGAAGACAAAAAAACAAGATGGTGCCCGTGGTGAAATTCTGTCTAAGGTTAGATGCGCGTGGAATTCCAAATCTGCGTACAGTCAGCTGCCTGGATAATAAGGATCTAAAGTAAACAAAATCACTGTTGGGAAATTATCAAAAAATCAAAAATCGATAGCGCATAAAATTACTACTGATTCCCTTACTCGGTATTTATTATTAGCAAAATCACGGTTGAGTTTAGCAATACAATGGAAATGTGAAATCCATTACGCCTTCTTCGATCTCATCATCGTGATAAGTTTTTCTTTCACACGTACTCATAAAATCATCTAAAGAGAAAATCAATCTCACCAATTATCAATGATGTGTGATATTGATTATTTTATTATGCGCATAAACTGCGATTGAACAACTACATAAAGGGAAATACGGGAAGTTAATTAGGGCCCAACACATTTGTTTAGGGGAAAAATGTTCTCGTATTCAGCGAACCAAAATATTAATTTAATGTTATAGTACAAATAGTACATGTCCCTATACTATTAAACATGTTTGAGTGTTAGGATTTTAGTTGACCAACAGCTCAACAGGGCTTGGATCGTGATCACCGAAGCCGCCAAAACAAAAGAAACCCGGAAACTTCACACGGTTTCTCTGCTGTTAGGGAGTTTGAGTGAGTGTAGCACCGACTACACCAGTGTAGTGCATTGTCAAAAACGAAAATGCCATTAGCTGTGCGTTCTACTAATAGAGCCTACAAAATATGATGAGAGCGTTTAGCCAGCGACAGATCATCCAACGCTGAGAAAAATTGTTCACGATTTTTTAATAAAATTTCTTCTACTCAAATGTGTAGCAATCACGTGATGATTTTATTTTGGTTACTGTTGCGTGAGCAATAATGGGTGACAACGGGCACATAAAATTGAAAACGAGAATACTAGATCAACATCACTCTCTGTATATTAAGTTATAAGGCTTGTGATGTCAGGTGGTAATAATGAAAACGATTATCATCGATGATTTTTTTCTACGGTGATCATTGATTTTTAATTTTTTGATTATGATTATGACAACACTGAACAAAATATATTGGAGGAATGACCTAAGAACGGGCAAAAAATTTTAAATTTGACGGAATGGTGCGATCTCAAACTTTGAGATCGATTTTTAGCCCTTTTTCCTACTTTAAGGCCTCTCTGAAAATAGTGAATACCAAGAATTTGGACATATAACATGTTATTTCTCCAATGAACAAGGTTTTTTTCGAGAGGTCAAACGATGACGTCTTTGAATCAGGCACGTAGCCAGAGGGGGGGGGGGGCTAGGGGGCTAAAGCCCCCCCCGAAATTTTTCAAAAATAAATTTAAAAAGCCGGTGACTTTTAACAAAACTTGTTGCTTATTTGGTTTGAACAAATTATTGAGAAAAAGTTAAAGAAGGCTATTTCTAACCACCGAAGGCAATGGTCACGAAATTCAGTGTGCTTTATGCTTTTGCTCGAGCCAGTGCGAGGCGAACAACAAAAAAGTAACTTTTATATTGTGTGCCTTGTCTGAAGAATACAAGAGACTGTTACTTTAATTGTAGCTGTAATAATCTGTCGAGATTAGTGATTATCAGAAGCAAGAATTGGTGCTCCAGCCAAATGCGGTGATTATAAAATTATTGATCATTCGCATCCTGAAGGTGTAAATAGAGATTAGACTTTCGGAAACCGGCTCTATCCAGTTCTACCATGGCAGGCATTTAGCGCTCAACAAATTAGTGCAGACGAAACCATTCATTTCGCACAACTTAAAGCACAAGGTTGTGTGTGACAATGCTTAATTAAGATCCTTCTGTATATGGACTATGAGAAAATGAATGTTCCGCTACAAGATCGGATACCGCTTACTCGCAGATTAATGTCACATTTGGGAGAAATGGAATCTATTTGGAAGGGCAATTATTGAGGGCAAAAAGCAAGGAAGATATTCGCGAACATAAAGGCAGCAACTACGATGATGACACGGAAATGTACAATAGCGAGATAGAAATGAACTACTCCCCCCAAGACATAGTTGGTGAGGAAAAAAATATTTCCTCGCCTCGTAAACAGGTTTCCACGTGCAATGGCTAAGCGCTTGCGCGAGATCTGTAGGACAACCACATAAACTCGTTATATTATTTTTATTGTTTACATAAGGAAATATATAAAAGACCCACGACCCAGTTTGTTATTTACACTCTGTTCTCTGTACACTACTCTGCGCTACACAAAAAGTATTTCAATTTATCTGAGAACGATTGAGCCGAGAATAGAATTTTCATTTCGCGTCATTTTAACGCAATGCCATTTTTATTAACGCTTCATTTCATTGTTACGAGTAATTCGTTCCGTACTAATACACTGTTAATCCGTAAATCCGTGATATCTTCGACAAACGTGCAAAAAAAATTCTTTTAAAAGTGGACCGGGCAAAAAGTGGTAAAATAATAGGCAATCACGAAGAGGGACTAAAATGTTGGGACTGATTGAATCTATAAGTCAATAAGTTGGGATAACAGTTTCGATTTCATGTCTTAAGTATGTGACAGTCTTTCGTTCCGTTTTTGCTCGTCATGGAATAAAATGAGAGAGATAATCTTAAATAAGAGAGCAAAGAGAGGAAAAAATCAACCAATCTAAATCGACTCAAGATCACTCTTCTATCTTTACTATACACTCAACACGAGTTCTTTTCGAATTGCGCTCTGATCTTCTCATTTCGTCTTCGTTGCGTTAGGTGCAACAACTTTAATTGAAACTTTTTCCCAAATAGTGATAAAATAAACATGTAATCAGACAAACATTACAACTTTCTTCAAGAAATCATACATCTCTTCCAATCTTGATGATGATTGAAAAAAATCAAGAGCTAATTATTTTTATTCACAAACAAACCTATTACTAAACAGATTAGTGTTCATATTTGTTTAATGAATTGGCAAAGAGTTTTGCAAAAGTTTTACAGGAAACGGATAATTTGCTGTAATTTAAAACAGACAACTCTAAAAGAAAGCCTCGGCAAATTAGGTGCAAGTGCGATGTGTTCTCTTCCATGTGTCGGAAGCAAGTGATGCTGAAATTATTATCTATGTTTATAGTCTCTAGTTATTTTGGTGGTGTCATCAATGTTATATTTACCAAATTTTATGTAAATTAGAAGCATTGAGTAATCAGTGCTAAGTAATTTTCTTTCGATTTGTGAATAGATTCTGAGCAGTTTCGCTCAGTAGATTAAATTCTGGGTAGTGTCCATTAGTAGATTAAATCATTGAAATATATATTTGACATTGTCCAAAACCCCACGAATTCTGAAATAAAACCTTCAAATAAATAAATAAAACTAAAATGTTCAAATATAATATTTACTTAATCTAGGTAATCTTCTCAAGTTACAACGGTTTTGCAAGATTGTCAAAAGTCAATAGAGCTAAGGCATTCTTGCTTTGTAGTGAAATCAGTAGTTTTTGCACTCACTTTACATTTTGACTTTTACTATAGTTTTAGGGATCTAGGAAAATCAGTCTACGATATTTTTAATTCATAAGTACAATGATATAAAAAGTACCTAAAAAGAATCAACTTAAATAGATAAAAAGATAGTTATTCTGAGTTGCCTGATAATGTTGTCGAAGATAGTCTTTAACCCATTACCTATGAGAGTCAAATGAAAAAACATGTGTTTTTTTCAGGATTGTTTTGATTACGACATGATCAGTATCATTTAAATTGAAAATTTCATAAAGTCGAGTTAACGCAAACTTCGGATGAAGTCAAAGAGCTAGTAATAGTAGAAAGAAACCTGATCATGAAAATAGGAGTTGAACCTATTTTCTGCATCTACAAATCGCCTGCCTTATCAGAAGATTTGAAGCAAATTTCGACATTCACTTTGTTCGGACATTCTTTGCAACGGTAAACTTTGATTTCACACTGATATATTCCTATTCATGGGGACAACCTTGACGTTGGTTTCGTTCTTCTGATTAGCAAATGCGTGTAAAGTTTCGTGAGACGGGTTTTTGGATATTTTTCTACTCATTCCAATTTAGCGTCTTCTACAAATTGTAAAGGTGTATCGAATGTGTAGCATTTTCAAGCAGCGTAGCATTTTCAAGCAGCCCTTAATACTTTGAGCTCTTGACTATTCATTTTTGTAACTAGAGAAATTTCTAACTTGTAAATCAAAAATAATCAAATTTAATTCGTCGATGCACTATAGCCTTTCTTGTAACAGGCAACATATTATTAGGGTTTTTAGTGTCTATTGTCTTATTTTTGGAATTTTTTTCACTAAGAACTTTTCATAATTACGTTCAGTTTCCAGTGATTGTTTCAAGTCATCAGAATTAATACATTTATGCAATAATTTTTAAGCCCCTCCCGAAACAAAATCCTGGCTACGGGCCTGCTTTGAATATAACCGTTTTCAAATGAGATTGAACGCAGTTTTTAAAAATCATGTTCTGAGATAAACGCGTTTAAAGTTTTTAGAACACTTTCGAAGAATTATTGGTGGTAGAATGTCAATATTTTGTACTTTGGACATCGCTGATTACGAATTTGAAGTCAGTTTTTCGAATTCAAAATGACCGAACCAATATGGCGGACCCCCACAAAAATTAAGTGGTATTTTAGCCAAAGTCGAGAAAAAAGATTTTGTGATTCACAAACACGAATTTGAGTTAATATGCATCAAAATCAAAAAAAAAATAAAAATGGCCATTCCAATGTGTCTAACATTTTTGATAGTTTTTTTTTCGTTTTTCGCCATTTTCTGTGATTATTCGATCTTAGTCGGCGATGGCTGGTTCGTATAATAGTACTCCACCCCAAATCATACGCAAATAAAATACAAACGCTCGCGCGAGCAACCCGTGGAAATACAATCACTCGAATCTCGATCACCCTCTCATAGCTACGATCTCTCAAATATCAAAACACTGCCGTGATTAAGTGAACGTTTTAGAACTTATAAACTTAGAAAAGCGCTGACAAGCGCATAATTACAGACACCTGTGTTCGCGCGATCATGAATCGGTAACCTCCGGAAGTCCCTATCCTTGTTCGTAGCGCCTATGGGTATGAGCGTCATGTTTTTTTCTTTTATTAGATTGGGCCAACTGAAGGCCTTCAGTTAACCAATTCTAATAAAATAAAAAAAATAGCACTCATATCCACTAGACCACTAATTCTCAACCTGGGGTCTACGAACTCCTAGGCGATCGAAAAGTCGTTGCGGTGGAGCACAAAGAAAAAATATTTTTCTAGCGCATAATGAAATTTGAAATCTTGTTTCCTAACAAACTGAAAAAAACATATTGATAGCATTCAAAATCGATGTTTATCTGTGGGGGTCCGCAGCAACCCATGGTGATTTCCAACGGGTCCGTGGTACGAAAAAGGTTGAGAACCGCTGCACTAGACAACACGTTTCATGGCGACATGACCGGGAACTCACTCTGTTCTAGCATCTAAACCGTTAACTAAAAATTAAATATCATTCACGGTCCACGCGATCATCTACGAAGACACGCGAATATGCGAGTGGCTACACGGTTAATCGAATTTATACACACGTTACAACATGCTAGCACACGCAACATACAAACGCCCTTGCGATCTAACACGTTAGCATAAAAACGCTCGAGTCCTTCACGATGATACATAAAGATGAACATGCAATCGCGACGGTCTACGTACAACTACGCTCAAGATTTCGCAAAAACAAAGCGCCCCGATTAGTGAACGCTATAGCACTTGTAATCAGACAACACGTTTCATGGCGACATGACCGGGAACTCACTCTGTTCTAGCATCTAAACCGTTAACTAAAAATTAAATATCATTCACGGTCCACGCGATCATCTACGAAGACACGCGAATATGCGAGTGGCTACACGGTTAATCGAATTTATACACACGTTACAACATGCTAGCACACGCAATATACAAACGCCCTTGCGATTTAACACGTTAAACGCTCGAGTCCTTCACGATGATACATAAAGATGAACATGCAATCGCGACAGTCTACGTACAACTACGCTCAAGATTTCGCAAAAACCAAGCGCCCCGATTAGTGAACGCTATAGCACTTGTAATCTGATTAACGCGATCTTAAGCGGGTACATATAAACGCTCATTCCCACACGATCGTGAAGTCTCTACGCCCGCGTATCTGAACCATACAACCAATATCACAATCAGATCCATTGACCTTAAGCAGTGTTTTAGCGGGTAAAGTTTCCCGTCTTGTATGCAATTGTAATGAGTTGTTCTGACTGTGAGCCCTTCCGAGAACCAAGCTCTACAGCTCCAGTAGGATAACTCTAACGAATACTAAAAATAATAGGAAGACATACAAGTGGTTGTGAAATGGTTCGCCTGACACTGCAAGACGTGTGGGTTGGTTTAGCGAACATTGTGCTGTCATTGAAACCAGCTAAATGCGATAGCTTGATTGATAAGCGTGTCATTCCTATAGTCTATAAATTTACAAAAGATTTGCGGGTAATGCTTGGAACCATACGGGGGTGATATATTCACATATTCCAGTTTTAAAAAAGATACTCTCAAAAGATCAAGCAACTGTACAGCACAACGGACGTAATTACATTTAACTTCTCGTTTTATCTACCAGGACGAAATTTTGGACTGGGATCCCTATAGTGGTAGCTCGAATAGTCCATCCATTATCGAGCCATCGGTATTGATGTTGTATTGGTTCTCATCGTTCAAATATTTTTTCTAAAAATAACGAACAGGTTACGACGTTATATCCGTTTTTCAAATCCGCTTCTTCGTTTGTGGTACTATTTATTGATTTGGATGTAGTAGATGAAGTCTCCACACACTGAATTACATGGTGAAGGTGCCTGGCGTAGTCTTAGCTGTCTATATGTTCGTTGGTACATAAACAGAATCTACTGATTGGACAACCGATTGTAATTTAACATATGAATACTGTGTATTGGATTTAATTACAGTACATAAATTTTTCTTAGTGGATTACGTACTGAGATTTTTGTGGTGATCCGTCTGATTACAGAACTGTCGCGCCGGTATCTGGTCTCGATATGTACATAAGGTTGTCTGACGATTAACGCTCCTTAGGGACCATTCATAAATTACGTAACGCGTTTAGGGGGGGGGGGAGGGGGTTCAAAAAGTTGTTACATATTGTGACATAGGGGGGAGGGGAGTAAGCTAGCTCGTTACGTAACATGTTTTCACCGAAGAAAAAAAAATTTTTCAAGGAATTTGTTACGTAATAGGGGAGGGGGGGATAAAGAAATTTGTGACAATTTGTTACATGGGGGGAGAGGGGAGTCAATTTTGGGCAATTTTTGCGTTACGTAATTTATGAATGGTCCCTTAATTGTTATTGAAGGGTCAGATAAATAATCGGCATTTACGACATATGAAACAGATTTGGAGGAAGTTTTACCAAGGTTCACACATAACGAACTCAACCTCTCCGTATTTCGGCAAGATGATTGTAATGAATTTGTAGGCAGTACAGGTCGGACTCGATTATCCGGGGATTCGATTATCCGTGATTCGATTATCCGGGTGTTTCGAAAAAAAAGAATGTCCTATTATAATGCCAACATGATCATTGCAGTACAAAATGAATTTTATTTTTCGGTGAATGGGGGGTCTAGGGTAAATTTCCTATTAAATTTTGGTCTACTTCAACAATAGCTTATATATTGGTTATTTCGAACAAAGTGACTAAAGAAAACCAAAACTTGGAATCGACCTTCACGGTTTGAAACCAGTTTTGAAGAAATTGTTTATCTAGAGCCAATATATAATAACCTAAACGAATGTGTTGTTTGAACCACCCCTCGGTCCACGAGAACACTATTAATCTAAACAATTTGTTTTAAAAAATGTGTTTCTACGGATTATATCTCTGGTACTGTTTGCACTAGAATTAATCAGCGAGATGATTTTTGAAAGTTTTGTTCAAGGTATCTAGAAAAAATACTAGTTTCTAATGGCAGTGTTGCCAAATATGCAAATTTTTTAGCTCTAAACTAAAAGTCCTTTTTTCGTGATACACACATCGACTACTGCAAGCCTTCTTGGCACATAAAATGTCATTATACCTACTTTGCTCGATCGGTTTCTTGCACTCTCTCGGGATAATGATAATAATATGGTTCTCATTTCGATTATCCGTATTTCTACGGTTTTTTCGCTGAATTTTTATGCAGGATTCTATAAAAAAGCTTAGAGATCTGGTGGAATCCTCCTCAATATACAATTTTGCGAAGATTATGATTTGTTGCGAGATGCTGATAGGATCATGTTCCTATTTCTTATGAAATTCGTTGCAAAGGTCTGATGAATATCCTGCTCTGAGTTTCAGTGGACTTTGATACAATATTGCTCTTCTCCCATTAGCCCCTTCAACAATGGATACCTGCTCAGAATTCCAACGGAATCTTTTATCTTTCCATGCCCGTGCAGTTGATAAACATACCAAGTGTCTAAACGACAATAACTTTTGGTATACACAACATATATTTACAACAGCATGTAATACTAATACTTGGGACTAAAATCTTCCATTTGAGCACTAACAGTTATAAATATTATCAGTAGAACAAAAGTTATTACAATTAATCTGATTGGGATCCGCTGAAACAGTGTTGCCAGGTATAGTTTCTGTTAATGGTGAAAATGGAATTTTGAAATATTTTCGTAGCCTTACAATATTATTGAAAACTGATAAAACTTGCTAATTTAGGCCTTCAACTATCTTTTTCGTGCAATTGAACTAGATCGGGATGTAAATATTGAGCAGCCTATGGCACTGTGAAAGAAGCGCACATTTTCATTAGGCTAAAGCGAGTGCCAGCAGTACTTCTCGCTGAGGCGGCCGGGAAGCCATCACCTACATAACCTGTGGTAATCGTTCGCTGGTGGAAGAGACTACATGCGTAGTGGTCACCTGACAATACGGTACGACATTGGTCAACTAATTGATGCTACAAGGACAAAGACAAGGATCTCTTTGTGGAGGCACAACGCGCACTCCTCTAACTAAAATCAGGGTTAAAAGAAACGTTAGCTATGATATGTGAAACCACAACCTAAATTAAACTGGAGCAAAGAAACATACAACCCCCAGCTTACTTACTGATTTTATTTTTTTCTAGTGTACAAGTAATCGAATCATTTACCCCGGAAAATCGAAGCCACGGGTAATCGGGGTCAAACGTATTGCAGAAAATACGCCTTATTCAAAAGTTTTTCTTAGAATTCTTGCGCAAATAACTACAAACAACTAATACCTACCGTTAACTCGTTACCAATATAATTAATAAATGAAAACCAACTGAAAATACAAATCACACCTTGAAATTCTGAAAAATCGATTAGGACCAAATTAGGTACATTAACATTAACCATATCAAGAAAATTTACACTGATTATTTTATTTCCCATTTCTTCGCGAATGAAGCTTAAATTCATAAAATAACACACAAAAAAGTTTGATTCGATTATCCGGGTGATTCGGTTATCCGGGATGAGATTTTTTTGAAATCCCCGGATAATCGAGTCCGACCTGTACACGAATACGGTGAACGAGTAGTAGTGCCTTGATTACATCATCGTCCATAACAGCGTATTCCACTTTGTTAAGTATAATGAAGCCTTCAACCTTGGTTAAACCATCGAACGTGACCAGTGCAGAATTTCGTATATAATGAAACTGTATGAAGAGGCCTCCCTTAAGTTCCATTTCACCTTCAACAATTGTTTCAACTCGCAAACTGTATTGAAGTGTGTTCTCAGACAATTGATAACTATCACAAGAATAAAAGTATCAGTCCAACTTTATCTCCAACATCAGATCGTGAAAACCGGTGTTTGTAAGTTCTTTTACTTGCTTATGCAGAGGTAGAAATTAGACTGGTGAACAATGTTGTTTGTTGACAGGTCCCACTCACAAACGCCGATATGCTGATAAAATCTTGAATTTAAATCCAGCAACATTACGTTGTCAACTGGGCAGCAAACAATGTGGAAAGTTCCATCTGTATTGTTTACCTCTTGTTCAAATACTTTTCCGAGGTTTTTTTTATTTCATTATCATAATCATAATAACTGGATGTAAGTACTAATAATTTGGCTTTGATAGCGTAATCAACCAAAATAATTCTGCAAAACTAAGAAAAAATTCCAAGAAAAAATATTATGTGAAGATTGTCACCATTGTGAGAAAATTTATTTAATTTTTAGCCGGATATATTGCGAAGCTTTCCGTGCCGAAGCTTCCTTGATTGAAGATTGGTAGTTTTCATGTTCTTATAAATAATTTAACTCCAACTGCTTGTGAACGAATCTATTATTTTTCTCACTCTTACTCCGCAATGAGATTACGAAAGAACCTTTATATGCCGACCACAAAGAAACTAATAGCATTTCTTTTTTTTTTTTTTTCGAGAGTTGTCCTACTGGAGCTGTAGAGCTAGGTTCTCGGAAGGGCTCCCCGTCAGAATCACATACTACAATTTGCAGACGAGACAGGCAATGTCGCCCAATAAAACACTGCAATAGGCCAATTGTAGCGGGCCGTGATTCTGAATGTGATATTCATTGTACGGTTCAGGCATGTGCGGGCGTAGGGAATCGCGTGTATCATCGCGAAGGGCTCGAACATTTGTACGTTAATGTGCTCGATCGCGTGTGCGTTTGTATGTCGCGTGTGCTAACGTGTAACTTCGCGTGCATAAATTCTATTTCATAACCGTGTGCCTTTCGCATATTCGCGTGTGTTCTAGAATAATCGCGCGCGGACCGTGAATCTGATACTTAATTTTTTGTGTACGGTTCAGATTCCAGAAGGAAGTGGGTTCTTCCATATCATTAGAGTTCCCAATCATGTCGTCGTAGAACGCGTGGTCTAGTGGATATGAGCTTTATTTTTTTTTTTTTTTTATTGGTCCAACTGAATGTATAGACCTAAATTGCTAGAATGAAGGTTAAAGATTTCCGGACGTGACCGATTCATGATCGCGCATTTGCGGGTTGGCGTTTGAGATCGCGTTTGTAACTTCGTAAGTACTAAAACGTTCACACAATTGCCGCAGTGTTATCAAGTTTACGCGATCGCGGGCATAGGTGTGCGTAGATGATCGCGAAGGGCTTAAGCGTTCGTATGTTGACGTGTTTGTCGCGTGTATGTGACTTCGCATGTATAAATTCGATTTTGAAACCCTGCGGCGATTCATATATTCGCGGACCGTCATTCTGATCTTTAGTTTTCGGTGTACGGATCACATTCTGACAGGGAGAGAGTTACCCCATATCACTAGAGTTTCCGGTCATGTCGCCATGGAACGTTTTGTCTAGTGGATATGGTAGTTATTTTTCAATTTTATTATTTTTTTTAATAATTAACAAGGACCTAGATTGTTTGTACCGAGGATAGATACTTCCGGACGATCCCGATTCATGATGGCGCGAGCGCGGGAGTTTGTAGGTTGACACTTGAGATCGTGTTGGTAAGTTTATGAGTGCTGAGATTTTCACCTTATCACCGGGGTGTAATCATGTTTGCGAGTTCGTATGTTGCTTGGAAAATCGCGAGGGGCTCTAACGTTTGTGCGCTGACGTGATTTTGTAACGTATGTTCTTGAATGGTTGCGCGAACCGTGAGTCTGATATTAAATTTTCAGTGCGCGGTTTGAATTCTGGCAGAGTGGGATCGTTTATATCGATAGGGTTCCCGGTCATGTCGCCATGAGACGTGTTGTCTAATAGGTATGGGCGTATTTTCTTAAATGGTCCAGCTGAAGGCATGGACCTAGGCTTCTAGGATCAAGGATAGACTTTCGGACATGACCGATTCGTAATCGCGTGCACGATGGCATTTTTGTAGGTTACCGCTGAGACCGCGTTTGAGAATGTGTGAGTGTTAAGATGTTCACTATCACCATCTTTGTTGACCCAGCTGAAGGCGGGTGTAGAATGGCAGTATAGGACTCGAAAAGAAGAAATAAAAGACAATATATGAGAGACGTAATAGATTAGATAGGTACAAGATACAGCTGAAGTTATGATCATCACATGAGACATACATTAGTACTTCAAACACTACTAATACTTGAATAGCCAATCACCACACATAGCACATCCTTTCTCAATTATCTATTTGTTACTGGTTGATTGTTGGTTATGAGCTGGTGAATAGAGGAAAGGTATAGAACAGACAAAAGGCTCATATCAGCCCTCCCGGCCTCCCCGACACACCACTATCGAGGCGTATTGTAATCAACATCTTGAAACGGGCTTCTTATATAAATCAAATCCTCAGTAGTCATAATGTTTGGTGGAATATTAACATGAGAACTAATTAACCTCTAGTAGTAGAACTTGGTGCAAATAAAAACTAAAAAGAGCGAAGGTCCTTATATTTAGATAACTCTATTGAATATATTGTGGCTTGATGATGTTTACAATACCGTCAATCCCATCAACCTGCGAGAGGGACCACAAAGAAACTAATAGCATTGAAGTAATAATTTAATGGAAGGTCACCAACTTAGCAAAGGTATCACGGTTTGCATTACAAGCAAGCATTGTAATCTTGAAAACATTGTTATAGCTAGTAATTTAGTTTTTCATTGAAGACGAATAAATAGTATTGTTTAGTTTTTGGGATGACAACAAAAACGAAATATGTAACACTAGTAAAACATTCAATAAAACTTTTTAAAAAGGTGATTTTATTTAATTGAAAGCTCTGGTTTTTTTTATAAGATTGTTTGAAAAATTTGTATTTTGTTTTCAGAAATGAGTAGATATCCAGATAAATAACTCCTATACTAATCATTCCATTTGGGTGATTTAAGTCTCACCCAGAGTTGCTTTAGAGACATATGTATTGGAATAAGATCAATGCAACAATTTAATCCAGCTGCCACTGCGATAAGAACTCCACCACCGCTGAATGAGTGACTGATCATGTTCATTTCTGAAGACTGTTTAGTAATTTCTGGATAGTTGTGTGGAGAAAATCTGTTTGGTTCAACTATTTCATTTCCATTGGTACAACTATTTCATAACGAGAATCAGATGCAACGAGAAGAAGTGACAGCACGGTTATGCGCGAATTTACATACGCATTAGTACACGCGATATTCACCAACCCATGCGATCAAATACGTAAATATACAATCGCTTGAACTTTTCGCGATCGTCCAGGCACACCTTGCCCCGCGATCTCAAAAACACGAAAACTCCCCGAAGATTAGGTGAACGTTTTAACATATATAAATTAAAAAAAAACCCGTTCTCAAGCGTTAAAATATAAATCTAGAGAAAATTTTCAATAGGACGTCAGTAACATTGAGAGCCTCTCTTTGTTTACTTTCTCTTTCGTTTATTACGACGTCATTACAACACTTTGCACTAATTTTCCAGTACATATCGAAAGCCGACGGTTTTTACTAGAGTATTATGCAAAGAGTAGTAAATGTTGAAATGGCCGAGTAATGAACAGAAGAGAAAGACCCCAAAGAGAATCTCTCATTGTTACTTACGTCCTATTCTAAATTTTCTCTAGAAATCCTCCTTTCCATACGATCTTGAGACTTCCATCTCAAATTAGAATCACGGCCTACTGCAATTGGCCCTGATTAGTGTTTTAGTGGGTTACATTTCATGTCTCGTCTGCTATTTAGTGAATGGATTGCTTTTTTTCTGACCGGAACCAGCTCCAGTTAGATTACTCTAAAAAATAAAAATTAATGCGCAGAATTAGAAAAGTCAAAAGCTGCAGGAAATGAAGAAGAAAGTTATGTTTTTGTCGCTTCTTACGACATGTGGGCAAGAGCCCAGTGTATCAATTCCTGGATTCTGCTTTTGGATGCCTCACGGCCACTGCTGTACTGCCGAATCGGCCGGACGTGTATATGTTTGTTGAAGTTAATTTGTAAAGCTTCTCAGTAGCGTAGTGTGTACTTAACTGGAAATAATAATCAATCACCAGATCTTTTCTTCTGTTGAGTTGCGTGTGAAATTATCACAGGAATAGTTTAATTTTGCTTAGAGATTGCATCGTCCCTTTCTAATAACTTTGACAAGTACGTGTGTGATTCGATTTATTCGCTAAGATAAAAACGCTGTATTCTTCTGAATAATCGTTTGTTTACCACTTATCTATCAGTGTGATTGCAATCGAGCTTTGTCAAAAACACTCAATCCGAAGATAATCACTTCGAAACAGCCTCCTGGCAACCCTATACCATCATATGGAGTTTCACAGCGACCAACATATATAGGGCGTTATAGCTATAAAGCCCCAAACAAAGAATTATGTTCGACATTATACACGATATTCAAGCAATCCACACGACGGTTTGCATCTTGTGGGATGATTTAATACCATATTATTCAGAAAATCAACATTTACTAACTAATTACAGCTTATAATCATTCGATTCAAAATTAATTTTTTGATTTTCATGGCAGTGATGCTGGCTGTACAGAGATGTCGTCCTTGACAGGGGGCTGCTGCGAAACCTGGGACGTGGGTCATTGGCAGGTTTCGTGTTCAATTGGAATGACACTGACAGATAAATGGTAAACAAAAAAGATGGCGAGTCTTTGTCCAGAGGTATCCAGCGTCGTTAACTAAAAAGTACATCCGTACTTTCCACTGAGCGTCTGCAACGCCATCTGGCTAGTTGATTCACGGCTTTGATTGGTCGCCGAAATTATTGTTTTGGCCGAAACTGTGCTTTCGGGTTTTAACTGGTTCAATCTTGATACAAAAATTGAAAGTAATGCCTACTCTGCTGTTTTCTTGAGCTTCTTTATCAAAGTGTGTCGCTCCTCCAATTCTGCAACTGTTTACTAAACTTGACGATCTCGAAACCGGAACGTCACACATCACTTCCACCTAGAAAAATTTTGCACGTTGTTTGCAATTTCGCAATCCTCTAAACAATTGCTTGAAACCTACGCTTTCCATCCGTTCCAGGCTGGAAACCGCAAAAATGCTGCACGTCCATTTTAGATAAAAAAAATCCCTCCCCATATAAAAAGTAATTACCATTCCGGTGCAATAGAATATAGAAAAAAAACCCTAGCCGGGATAGAGAACAATACAAAAAAATGCACATTCAAATTGCTCTCCTGCACCGCGTCGAGTGTTTCTCGGAAAGCTCCAAACTGCACGGATAGCGGCGGAATCCGCGTGTGCCCTCGTCCCAGTGCGCGGCTGTTGTCGTCAACGTCGCGTCCGTCCGATCGTCCATCTGTTAGCACACACAATGCTTCGGCAATCATTCATCTCGCGGAAACCACCCACCTTTCCAGCGAGCGTGTGTGCATCGAACACCAAGACTATCTCAGCACTACACACCGGCGGCAGCGATAGGCCCATCACACTCACAGCCCCAAAGCCGCCGTATAGTTTGAAAAACACCGATCGGCGTTCAGAGCGCACCGCAACGCCGCGGCCACCGTCTCCGCACACACTATATGATGTAACTGTAAAGAAGCGGCGGCTGCTCGCTCACAGCAGCAGCATCATCACACCGCACCGTACCGCCGCGAGAAGGTAATTTCCGCGGACGCGAACTAGCTTCCTCCGCCTCCACCATCACCACCACCACAACCCACACGGCGGCACTTGCTGAGAGCCGGGTCGCCGCGTAGCGCGCACCATCCCATTCAAATTACGTCATTAATTTAGCGTTTTATTTTAATGGAGTCCCGCGCCGCCGTGCGGCTTATCGCGTCGTGGATTTTACCGCGCACACATATGCTGAAAGATGGAACGCAGCGGCGGCGGCCGCGGCGGTGGCAAATAATAAATAAACTTGTGAATTTGTTGTGGCGGGTTGCTCCCAACCTTTACGCTTTATCGATGCTTCCATCAACTTCTTCCGTTTTCGCCGAGTTTTGCATCTTTTATTGATGGTTTTGGGACTCGGAGAGCGCGCGAGATAAATATGCAATTAGTTTGACAGGTTGACAGCGTCAAGGTCATGATCGGACTGGGACAGTGGTTCGCGACCAGTTTGTTGTACAGCGGTAGATTTTCTGATTCAGTTCACGCAGTTTTATCCACCATTGGATAAATACTGTCAGTTTAATCGTAGTTCGTAACCCAACTGACAGCATCCAATATGATTCAGGTGCACACACAAGCGGGGTGAATAGAGAGAGCTATTTAACCAACCGAAAAAACTAGATAAACAACGGCATGAAGTAATTGCAGCTATCCATAACCGCTGGATTCGAGATGAGCTCTGTTGATCATCTACTTCGGCCAGCGCGAGAAGCATTTTTTGCTTGCTGAGCGCTTCGCTTATTGGTTGTTTGTTTAGCTATGCCGCGGTGTTGGTTATGGCTGTTGTTGACACGGTCCTTTAAAGGCTATTTATCACCTTGAAGCTTTCGAGGTATTTTGGACATTTTGTCATCATCCTTTTGTCACATGGCATGGGTGGGGAACGGTTGTTGGTGTCTGTGATGCTCTGTGCTAGAAGATATGATTCCTCCGATGCCTTGGTAGCTGGCAGCTGGAAAGGGACGAAAAAACCGGATTTCGGTTCGGGTAGAACGTTTGCTCAATTACGACCACTACTAGCTTGGCACGGTCGAAAACACGGCGACGATGGATTTCACAGACGGTGCTTTTTCGTTTCCGAAGAAAATTGGTTTTCAAGGTTATAAGGCGCGATTGGAATGTCACCATGAATCGTTTGGGCTTTATTTTGATATGTTTATTGCCAGTTTCGATATCAACTACCAATAAGGGTTTTAATTAATTTTCTGAAAAAATTATGGCATCGGTTCCGTTTATTGATGCCGGCTTTGCTTGAACCCAAAATTACTTCAAGTTCTAACCCCAACTGCAGTCAATTCATATATTTTAACAGCAGTTAGGGTGAGAACCTGACTCAGTTTTACCTCAAGCAAAAACAAAGGGATTCAACCAAAACAATCAAAACAAAGCTGTATTGTCGAACCAAATCTGAATTGTCTGCAACAGAAACGAAACGGCTGACGAGTAGAATATACAGGTATATGCAGAGCCGTCTTAACTTGGGGCCGCTGGGCACTATTGACCTGAGGGGTCCCTATAATTGAACAAGAGTAAAACAGATAACATTTGATCAAAATGATGGAGTTTTAATTCACAGAATTGATTGATTTCAACGTATCATATTTAGACTCAATGCTAAAAGGAACAATTGAGAAGATAACAACAACAAAATTTTCATATATTTCTCTTAAATTCATTCGCAGAATGTAATACGCAGTTAGCAGGACGCTAAAAGAATTAGCATATGGTTATCTGATCTACGTAGTTACAAAACGTTGTTTGAGCAGGGAACAATACCTGGTTCTGAATCAAAAAATAATGGAATTCGGCTGGTTGAATTTTTCATTCTTCATTATGCGTTTTAGACCGTTTTCGCGTTTTGCTATTTGTATTTGCATAATTATTTCAAGTAAGAATTTTTTCCGTGTTATATCTGCAATCCTTAACCATCATTTGTTGTCAATTATCACCATGGTTCATATTTATTATTAAACTTTTGAAGTTCTCTTCTCTTAACTCCCGAATTGAGAACTGATCGATATTATTCACAATAACACCATCCGATTTTTGTATTTTGCTTTGGAGTGAGCTAACGGACATTGGAAGTGCATGTGTTAAGGATTTGTTTGACTACTCCATTTTATCGTGATATTACACGATGACAACCAATGAAAAACAAGTGCAAATAAGCCACTAAAATCTATGATTTAAACTGCCAAAAATTTACCCATTTTGCAAAATTTTGATCCCTAGTTTTTAGACGACGGTACTTGCAGTTGTTCATTTTAGTTTTGTTCTCAAATTCTTGAACATGAGTGGTTCAATATTACTGCTGTGACGAAACTCGATGCAGTCGACTGCCAACTCAGATAAAAATTACATTTCAGTACGTTGACAGTTGGTAAATTCTAGCGGGTCTTCAATTCAAAAGATAGTTTGTTGATCCCTGAGACATTTACTTGTGCGATTTAGAGTTCGGTACTATTCAAAGCTTTTGTTGAGCAACCTAACCTTTCGGCAAATACAGGGGCCTGTTTCAAACATCAGCCAGCACGGTAGCATTAGAAGATAACGAATATAACTCCCGTTGTACATAGCTAGATATTTTCCCTATTTTTTGAAAAATAACTGCAACTATTCATATATTTTGAATTTGCATGAATAAAATAATTGATTTGTTGCATGGAATCTACTATAAGCGACATGCAGATTGTTTCCCATTATTCACTGTATACCGACAGAATAAGTTTCGAGCTTAAGTGACGTCTATACTCATTTTGCTGTTCAATATTAGTCTATAAAAGGACGAACACCGCCTTAGCACCAAACCCCGATCCGTACAGGACACGGAGGCAATATGTTTCGTCTTCTGGATTTTTACAACATTAACTGTTGGAAATACATGAGAAAGAGTTTCTTCCGAGGAACTATGCTGTACTATCTGTGCAGTGGATAAGCAACAAAGCAGTAGAAATTTATTGCTAGGTTCCTTGATAGCTCTAGTAGAGTTCTTTTTTTGCTTCTGCTCTGGACGAGTTTAAAAGGTAGACTGAAGCATACGAAAGCTTCTCAATAAAAGTATATTTGTTAACATTTTATTTCGCTCTGGTGTTTTTTAGTTTTGTTAACAAAAATTTTCCAGTACCGGTATTGTATAACCGCGTTTTCGTTTGCATATTCGCGTGGATTCTTGAACATTCGCGCGGACCTCGAGTCTGATGTTTTGTTTTGATTGTACGGCTCAAATGATAGACCTTTGATGATAGAACCAACGGTAGGGGCTTTCGAACGTGACCGATTCATCTAGTGCCTAGCCAGATCCCAGACGAGTACGCTTCATGATTGCGCGAGTGAGGGCGTTTGTGCTACCACGTTGACTTACCAGGACGTTTATATGATTGGGAGATTGTGGGCATAAGTGTGCGACAATTATCGTTTTTTGCGACAGAGTTTGTATTATCGTAAAGCGCTCGAGCGTTTGTATGCTTTAGTGTGCGTTCTTTTTATCGTGTGGGCGTTTGTGTGTTACCACGAAAACCACAGGTTGAATCGAAAGTACTCAATTTTAAGTAGACTTTAATATCCGTCTACAAAGAGCAAAAAGTTTTCACAATTTTCAGTTTTATTTAGTCATTCTTGTTATTGTTTGTATAAAGCAGTTCCTTGTATACGGTAGCGGTAGGTTTCCTAGTACCGACCCATTTCTACGAAAACCGGTTCCGTGGTACTGAAGCCCTTGGTACCGGTAGTATCGATAAAAAACCGACACCAGGAAAAATATAAAATGCGCTACAGAGTGGAATTAAACGTTCAAAAATATGATATTATTAGTTAACGTTATGCGCTTAACCAGTATTCTGATCAACAAAGCATATTTAAGGAAGTATCTTGCCATAAATGATCGAAAAAATCGAGTATTTTTTGCTCGAGTCGATGGATGAACTGTTCAAGAATCTAAGAACCTAACATTCCAGAACCCAATTCAAACTATTTTTGAAGTTATAGAACCGGTGGCATAAGAGCGCCAAACAGGTATACGAACTCAACTGCCACTCTATTACCGATAGTATACTTTGGTGTAAACTTGACTCTCGCTTCTATCACCTCTCGAGCAGAATTTAGCTCTATCCACTCCGCAGTAGCCTTATGCATTAGAACCGTTTGTCTGCTCATCTCCTTTGCACACAATAGATCTTTATTCTTTTCCATGCCATGACTTCTTACTTGTTATTCCATCTTTCGCTTGCCTGCAAATTATAAGTGGCGGTATTCGAAACAATTCATGCATCTACCAAATCCAAAACGATGAGATACTAAATCGATGTTCGTTCTTTTATAGATAAAGATTTATCAGTACACCGAAATATTGACATTACATCAGCTTCCACCAAATGTCGGCACACAGCGAATAATGGGAATTAATCTGAATGACATTTACGGAAGATTTTCAACAAATTTTCTTTTATTTATGCTACTTTGAAATTTAAACTTCGTTACAACTGTGTTCGAAAAAAAGGTTCAAATATTCTGTTCAGTACAACATGAGTTATTAACGTTAACATTCTAATGCTGTCTTGCTAATCGAATTTTTAAACGGTCCTTTGTATTTGGTTAGATATATTCTTGAACAAAAGTCTTGCATTGTACCGAAAATACCGGTAATAATTTGTTTTCTGTACCGGTATACTGGTACCAACAATTGATCGGTATTCCCGGGATTTTCGGTACCGATACAACCGGTATCACAACCTTAGGTAGCGGTTATTCCGGGTTGGGTTTAAATCTACAGTCAACTGCTAAACAAGTTCTGCTCAACTGAGTAACATGATCAGAACAAATATTTAATGAGCATCGTTACTTATTCCGTCGTCTTCCCTGCTATCGGTAGCATTGAATTGTATCTCAAAAGGATTGTCTGCGGTTTCCGGGCGGCTAAAAATCATTGGCCAGAATGATGAATGTCTTGGTGGTTGATAGGACGCAATCGTGCGATAAGCAGCTCTCTCAAATCCCCCTGTCGTTACAGTTGCACGAATTTCAAATCGTTGAGCATTCATATTTCAATGAAAGCAGCATAATTGAACTACATAGCGTTTTTTTTCTTCAAAAATTTCCATGCACACCGTGCCTGCGCAAGCCGTACACTTCCCATCAAGCACAGTTATGCAACGTTAGCTTCCTAATTCCCAAAGTCAGCTCGAAAATAGTTTCTTAGCGCGCAGGAAAGGAAAGGATGGAACAGATTGCCACACTCGGGGTTTGTAGAAAGAAAAAAAAATAACAGCAAACACTACACGGCGAGAGGTCTGAGGCTAACCGAGGAAGCCAACACACAGAGCTCTGGGAAACACAGCCACAAGAAACAACACGAAATGAGATTATTATTTTCTCATGATTTTTTCTTGCTTCATTTCTATGTGAACATAACCTCTTCCTCCTTTCGCGTGGTGGTACGCCTTTTTGCACTACTGCCCCCTCCCCTTCCCTTTGGCAATGCACCGAGGATGTGGCAACCAGGCTGTGCTGCGCTGTGCTTAACCGATCCGGTGGTGCGGTAGGAAGGAAAACGATCTTTCCCAGCGCGAAGGATGAAAATGAATGCTTCTCCTTTTATTTGCGCTATACAGTTGTGCTGTTTCTAGGGTGGATGATCTTTTATTTATCCTATGACACAGTTGAGCCATGGCATTACACTGATTATTTCTCGATAAACTTATGATTACTGCGTAACTGTAACTGAGGGAAATTCCGGACAAACTGTTACTCGCCAATAACACACGTTGATAGTAAACAAACGAGAAAAGTTTCATACTGTGTTGCGTTTCGGCTTCGCCTCATCAGAAACCAACACTAACTTATTGTCGGAATAGATTAGCGCCGGCTTGACGCAAATCCCTTAAAACTAAAACACACTTTGTGTTTCAATCGAACGACTGATCAAACGTGATGTCCCGTTCGAGCAGAAGTTATGTTTATGCCGATGAGACACAGTGAAACCGAAACTTGTCTTGGCTTAGCAGGCCTATGCGAAAGCACTATGCTATATTTCACCCTAAGGAGGAAAATTTGGTAAAAACCAAAATTTCTCGCTAGCATAGTGAGAAAAGTTTTCTTTTCGTTGACTGCTGTGAACTGTATTCGACTAATGATTTTTTTTAGCATTTTCCCTCAAAGAGAATTTTGACAGTTACTTAAGGCCGTAATCATAAGTTTGTCGAGCCTTTGCAAACTTTTTTTTCCCAAAGGTCACAAATTTCCTGTATCAATTTGTTCTTAAGCGCATAAAACCTAACTTAGAGAAGGTAGATTTGAATATTTCGTGTTCCACCTGTCAGTAACTGGCGCCAGTTAGACATTAAATCCAAACAGTTCAGGTGTCAGTTATTGACAAGTGGAACATGAAACATTCAAATCCAACTTCTCTAAGTTAGATTTTTTGGCCTTAAGCGCAAATTGGTACATCCAAGTTTTTCCTTTGGGGATAAAATAAATATTGCATACTCACAGGCGTTTGGCTCCAGTGCAAAAAGGCCCTAAATTCGTTGCTTGTGTGAACTGTTTGGTTTTAATGTCTAACTGGCACCAATTTGCTGTTGGCTTGAATATATAGTCTAACTGGCAGCAAGTTGGTGTCAGTTACTGACGAGTGGAACACGAAACATTCAAATCGAACTTCTCTTTGTCGAGACTTCAAACGTGATGTCCCGTTCGAGCAGAAGTTATGTTTATGCCGATGAGACACAGTGAAACCGAAACTTGTCTTGGCTTAGCAGGCCTATGCCAAAGCACTATGCTATATTTCACCCTAAGGAGGAAAATTTGGTAAAAACCAAAATTTCTCGCTAGCATAGTGAGAAAAGTTTTCTTTTCGTTGACTGCTGTGAACTGTATTCGACTAATGATTTTTTTTAGCATTTTCCCTCAAAGAGAATTTTGACAGTTACTTAAGGCCGTAATCATAAGTTTGTCGAGCCTTTGCAAACTTTTTTTTCCCAAAGGTAACAAATTTCCTGTATCAATTTGTTCTTAAGCGCATAAAACCTAACTTAGAGAAGGTAGATTTGAATATTTCGTGTTCCACCTGTCAGTAACTGGCGCCAGTTAGACATTAAATCCAAACAGTTCAGGTGTCAGTTATTGACAAGTGGAACATGAAACATTCAAATCCAACTTCTCTAAGTTAGATTTTTTGGCCTTAAGCGCAAATTGGTACATCCAAGTTTTTCCTTTGGGGATAAAATAAATATTGCATACTCACAGGCGTTTGGCTCCAGTGCAAAAAGGCCCTAAATTCGTTGCTTGTGTGAACTGTTTGGTTTTAATGTCTAACTGGCACCAATTTGCTGTTGGCTTGAATATATAGTCTAACTGGCAGCAAGTTGGTGTCAGTTACTGACGAGTGGAACACGAAACATTCAAATCGAACTTCTCTTTGTCGAGACTTGATTTACGATCGGCCAAAGGATTGAGCTTAAATCAGTTCTTTGCTTTGTTCCTGAGAAGCAGTTTAGTAGGAAAAGTGCGGTGAAAGGTGCGAGAGACAGTCGTGCTCCGATTCACTAGTTCGAACGACTGTCAGGTATCAAAAACTGGCCAAACGAGATGTGAGTAGTGTAAATTGTTGTTGGTTTAAATGTCAAAGAAAATTTGGTATGAGATTTTGACATTCAGATACTTTTCAGTTGCTAAATGGTCCAACTAAAAAGGCGTCCAATCAGCGAATCACAACTGTATTTGTGATTTGAAGCGAAAATTCGCAGCCAGCGCTCCTATTTTCATCCTACTGTATTTGAGCTAATAAATCGAACACAGATAACAGACTAATGGATAGCATGTAAAGAGGGACTAAGATGAATAAGGGAACAATTACCACAGGTTTTTTTTTTCTAACAATCCTACAAACGTCATTTATCTCCAATAATACACAGTGGTGCGTTCGCCCTTTTTGAAACTAATCGCCTTCAGCCGTCGAAGCGCAAGCAGAGGAGCATATCAAATTTCATTTGCCACACCGCACCACCAAACACCAAGGACGATCGGATGACATTTGGTTACTGGCTCGATCCGCTGGAGGCGCTGCGCTGTGTGGAGAACGAGTGACGCCACACCCAGTCCTTCTAATATGTATATCCGAACAATCCATCCGCACAGTGCGTAGTCGTAATGTGTCACACTGTACCACTTACCACGTGTGTTGGTGTGTGTGTGTGCGAGCGCGAGGAGGTTCATAGAACAACCAACACATTGTCAACGGTGGTGGTAATTATAGGCTGCCTTTTCCAGTGAATCCAAAATAGATGAAACGAGTGGGTCGATGGAGCAGTGGAGCCGGATTGACGCAGGGGGGTCGTGAGGTGCAAGGGTCTGCACCTACATACCAGGCGTGCAACGAAATGAAAAACTCGTAAAAAGCGCAACAGTTAGCTTTTGGGACTGGAGTTTGTTTTGTTCCCTCCGCTCCGTTTCCCTTCGGCGCATTGGTCCGTTCAGTAGCGTGCTGAGCTGACTTCCCATGGGCCTCGATTCGAGCCGGAACGGTGGAGCATTCTCGTGATTATTTTTATAACAATAGGATTTTTATGTAAGCGGTGGTAGATAGAGGTAGCAACATTATATACAGCTCATTCAAAAGTCGTCCGTCAGATAGCGGAAACTGACAGCATGCGGCCCTACCATTGACAGCATAAACATTTCCATAATATGGCTGAATTAGGCACACATCCCTGAACTACAGGGCTGTGCCAGTCGCAGGGTTACGTAATATTCGATTTCTAAACGAAAACGCACAATACCTAGCATCCGTATTCGGGTGGGGCCATCCCTTTTTCTATTTATCTGTCCGACAAATACAGGCCGCTTCGCGTCGCCAATCGAAGCTCGTTGATTGTGTGGAGACGAAAGATGAACGGGCGCACAACCGAAGCGAGATAGGATAGAATGTTATTTTTCCACTTTTTTTTATCGTTTCTGTGCGCTCGTTTTTGTCCTCCCGTAGATCTCTGTTCCGTCGCATACATTCCTCTTCCCCTTCACACCGTAAATAGAAGTCAATACAGCAGATAGAATGACAACGGCGGCGGCGGTGGTACCGCGTTCATTTTATGTGCTGGTTTCAGAGGATGCCCGGTCGGTTGATGGGGATGGGAGAAGGCGGAAGGTCTCTAGCATTAGAGAGGGGGGATTTTATGATGATATACTCGTATTCGCTCCAGTCGACAGCATCTCTCCGCCAGGCTGGCACGGCGGACCGTCGAACAACAGACTACACAAGCCAACACGCCGAGCGTACCGAGGATGAGAGACAGAACCAGAAGGCGAAAAAAACCAACTTGGCAACTCGGCAGGAGCTCATGAAACTCTAGCCTGGAGAGGGGCGGAGATAGCAGAAACAGCAGAAGGGAGACAAGGAAGCGGAAAAATAAATATGGCGAATTGTTGCTAGCTGCCAGGCTGCGCACGGAACGTTTCGTGCATGTGTGTTTGTGTGCGTGTCAGGTTGCTTGGATGTTTCGAGATGCTGCTTTTTAGGGATGTGGCCAGCTAGCTTACACGGAAAAAGATTCAAAATTATAAGGGGTGATTCCATCGAGGACACAAACTTGATTCGCCATCATTATAACGAATCTAACAGGATTCTTCCCCCGGTCGTATCTCACTTGATGATTATCCCTCTCGATCTGAGAAGCGGCCCTACTGCGCAGGTACCATTTGCGAGGCGAATCAGCAGCGAACCTATTCTTCAAGATTCGGTCGAAAAAGACGGAATGGGGGGAAACAATGGAACACATACGTAACACAACTAAAGGAAGGGTGCCTATTTTCCCATCATCATCCCATCGAATGGCGACTGCAACCGTGGAACCTAGTAGAAACGAGGCAGGCACCACCGCCGCCGAGCTGTGATTGTTCGCCGGCCACGTAATCTAGCAGCGTTGGAGAATAGCGAGCAGGGCAGGGCATGCTTGGATGCGCAATTGCTGCTTTGACTCTGTTTTTATGACCGGACCGCATCGGCTTCTTCCTGTCTTTTGTGTTTTCCTCCCCGCCGAACGGGCTAAAAAAACGGGGTAAGCTGAGGATGTGTTAGTGTAGCCAATATCCGCCATTAGGGAAAATGTTCGGCAATCGCGGGATAGAGTTGGACGAGAAGCTGTGTGGCAGCAAGCGGGCGGACACGCAGGCAGGCATCTAGGAATAATGGGGACGACTCGCACGGTTCCAGGGCAAACGAGACGCGGGGAACGACTATAATTAAATGTAGCATTTCCGGAAGTTGGCTCATCGTTCTCTGTCACTCCGCGAGCTGGGAATATGTATAAGCGGGGACGGACGGACGTGCACGTATCTCACGGCCTGATGGTCGTCTTCCGCTGTTATTGCTGTTGCTAGTGCTGCTGCTTCTCTGCTGCTGACGATGACAGTGGAAATCTATGTCTGTCTATATGCATGCGCCTGTACATAGATAGACACACAGGAGAGGAACGGCATCCGCGAATGTTTGTGTGCAGTCAACCTCGACTGGTGCGGCAGCAGCAATATGGACTCACAGACCCATTGATGGGACCAGAGCGCGCTACTTGTCTGCGATGAGTATTCAGATGTTATCGTCGTTTTCCTATGACAGCGCGTAAATTTTCATCCATCTTTTTTTTTATTTTCTGTCGTTGCTTACTGCTACTCGCTGCCTGGATATTTAGGTCACGAGCTACTACGCTAGTAGGATACTTCGTTGTTTCTGCCAGCTAGATGTATGTAGCAGGCGCTGACTCAGGCGACAGATGATATTAGTTAGAAAATTATCGCCCAATTGTTGAGTCTTCGTTTGCGGAGCTACCTCTATTCCATGACGATATCTGGCGGCTAATTTCCAACTTTTCAGCTTAATTCAACGGGACACAGAGGCAGGGATGCCACAATGAAATCTGTTCCAGTAAAGAAAATCTTTTTACCATCTGTCAAACAGAAAAAAAATCCGTGAAAAAGAGGAATATTTTCAAAAATCAGTGTAAATCTGTGAAATTTTCATAAAACTAACAAAAGTCCGTCATATGTGAAAAATAATTTGCGATCAAAAATGAGTAAATAAATCTATAACATTACAGGAAATTCTATGAACGTGGCAACCCAGCACAGAGGACCGTTCCACGACGATGATGAGGTCTTTGAGCAGTTTTGATTTAGCAATTAGCATGAAATCAATATTAATACTTCAAAAGGGCTAAAGAGATTTTTGTAAACAAACTTATTTAGCTCATTATACCGCTGCGGAGTTGATTTTAATGAAAAATACACGTGAATCAACATCTTTATCCTTGGTAGAATCTATTTAAAATGTTTTCTGTGTCGAAATTGCAGCAAATTACGAGAATCGGCACAACAAAAGTTTGTTTACAAATCTTATTAGCCCTATTCAAAAGTTGATATTGAAATAACGTATTATCGCAATAGATTCCTGTAAAGAATTATAAATAAAGCCCGAATCGATGACCTCTGGAACTACTTCCACTTGAATTAGTTTTATTTTGTTTATTTTATTTCGATTATAGAGGGTTTAACCTTAAGGTCATTCGCCTCTTTCGAGTTAGAAAAATCTCATGAAAAATTTATAACCCTATGTGCGGGGTCGGGACTCGAACCCATGTGTGTTGCGTACAAGGCAATTGATTTACCAACTACGCTACGCCCACCCCATATGAATTAGTTCATATTTCAATATTAATTAGTCAAAAGGACTAAAGAGACTTTTGTAAACAAACTTATTTCGATCATTATTCCGCTGCCGAGATGAATTTCATGAAAAATACACATGAATTTACATTTTTACCCTTGGTAGAATCAATTTCAAATGTTTTCTGAGTTGAAATTATAACAAATTGAGAGAAATGAGCAAAACAAAAGTTTGTTTACAAATCTTATTAGCCCTATTCAAAAGTTGATATGGATTTAATGGTTACAAAGTCACAACATATTTGTCTCTCAATTTTCCGTCTTGCAGAAGACCAAAGCTCTTCTATGGAAATTCGATTTATACTAAATGTTTACATTATACGGCACGTTTTGAATTTTGTGGTATATTTTGACATGTTGATACAATTTTGGGAATACATGACAAGTAAGTAGGTCATTTTTACTCAATAACCAACTCAAATTGCAAATGAAATTAAACAAGAATGATTGATGGCTGAACATAGTAGATTTAAGATTCATCCTGCAAGATCCAATAAACCTTTCATTATTTTGAAAACTTTGATTACATTACAACAAAACTAGCTGTTGCACACCTGCTTTCCTACTTTTGGTGACGATTATCAGAGCAACATACTCCATAATTCGTAGTGCACGATGCTAACTTGCACGCAATATGAATAACTTGCATCCATGTTTAAGTTTGCACTTCGTGCCTAAACACGACGGGTAACTGAAGGTCCAGATCATTCGGAAATTGAACATTAATTGCTGGCGACAGCGGCGCTTCCAATGACTGAATGTGGAAGCTTTTTAAACCGTTTTATTGTTTGTTAAGTCCCGCTAGATCTACTTTTGCCCCGTTTCAAACTATCTCGTTTCGAGATATGCGTCTTGATCAACGATGAAACCTATGCGGAAGCCGATTTCAAATCATGGAGCTTTAAGAAAGAAGACTACTGCTTGCGGTAAGGTTTCTAACAGATTCAAGTTTGTTTTCGCGAATAAGTCCAAGAAAAAAATATAATTTGGCAAGCGATCTGTTCCTGTGGCAAGAAACCTAGCGCATTACTGACGAAAAAGACTGTGAATTCGGAAATATAGAAAAGGAAGAGCCCCAAAAAATGAGTTTTACCCATCATTGTGTCCCATGATGATCCAGTGACGTTTTAGTCAGGTCTAGCCAGTGGCCATTACAGCAGAGGTGTGTTACATTAGCACAATGATAATGGAGTTAACATAATCCCAAATGAGCGAAATCCACATCACTGTCCCCAGTTTCGCCCACTAGAGAAGTGCTAAGCGAAAGTTAAAGCGGAGCTGAAGATAAAGGAAGCAGTAGTCATCAGCGATATTGGTCGTACGAAGAATCGGTAAAATCAGCTAGTCATGGCTGTAGTCGAAAAAGGTGCGTCACAGCTGCTCCCTTGCCACTCCCTTAATCATCCTTGCCACTCCCTTAATTGTCGTGTACCTACTTTAACCCTTTGCGACGCGAATTCCTTTTCATTGTTGATACTGTTATTTTTAGTTTTATATAGGTTTTTGGGGTCGCTGATTCTGACGTCGAAAATGTAAAATTCAGAATGGCGGATCCAATATGGCGACTGTGCTTGGCTAAATTTTGTTTTTTTTTATATTGTTTATTATATAAAACGTCTTACAAGGAGGTTTTTGGGGTCGCTGATTCTGATTCTGAGATCGAAAATGTAAAATTCAAAATAGCGGATCCAATATGGCGACTGTGCTTGGCTAAATTTTATGTTTTTTTTTTTATATTGGCCTAAAACATTTTACAAGGGGGTTTTCGAGGTCGCTGATTCTGATTCTGACGTCAAAAATGTAAAATTCAGAATGGCGGATCCAATATGGCGACTGCGCTTGGCTAAATTTTGTTTTTTTTATATTAGCCTAAAACGTCTTACAAGGTGGTTTTTGGGGTCGCTGATTCTGGTTCTGAGATCGAAAATGTAAAATTCAAAATGGCGGATCCAATATGGCGACTGTGCTTGGCTAAATTTTATGTTTTTTTATATTGGCCTAAAACGTCTTACGACGCGGTTTTCGGGGTCGCTGATTCTGATTCTGACGTCGAAAATGAAAAATTCAAAAAGGTGGATCCAATATGGCGGCTGTGCCACCCAAAAAAACCCCCCGCGAATCGAGTTTTACACTGACTGAAACAAAATTTGCCAATTTTGTTAAAAAATGGTTGCAGGCGCCATTTTGAATTTGCGAATTCTGGCGTCAGAATCGTAATCTGCGACCCCAAAAACTCTCGTAAATCGAGTTTTATGCTCATTGTAATAAAATTCAAAAAAATCGTGAAAAATGGCTGCCATTGTGTAGTCGCCATTTTGAATTTTCAAATTCTATTATCAGAATCGAAATTAGCGACCTCAAAACCACATAATCAATTATTATGCTAGTTCAAAAGTGATCCCTGTTTCTCAGAATCTTTTATAGAACAATATAATAATAAAGTCCATTTTTGCGTATTTTGATAATTTTTTTTCGAAAAAACTGACCTACGTAAAATTCACAGCCGATTTTTTTTTTGCAAAAAGAAACGAGACTTTCGAGTTTTAATGGTTTATAACTAATAGGTAATTAACAAATTCACATATTTGTACTAGTTTTATTCCTTACAACCATAAGAGTTGATTAAAAGAAAGAATTCGTATTTATATGTCAACGCTAACTATCCAATCCAATATACACCTAGGAGAAGTAGGTGGAACGTATACGACCCACTGTGTCGCAAAGGGTTGATCGAATTGTAGCACGATTATAACGTAGGGTGATATTCCATCCAGAAAACTGTTTGAATGCCAGTTAAGTACGAGAAAAACGACACAAGTCCATGCAATATTTGTTTCCAAAAGAAAAAAAAAACTAGTTTACACCAATTTGTGCGTAAGGGACACAAGACTTAAGTTAAATTAACTTGTATTTTTGTGTTTCGAATTCGTCTCGTCAGTAACTAGCACCAACTTGGGGTCAAGTTAAATGTAAACTAGTATCCAAATTGAACGCCTAAATCAACCGGTCGAGTCGCCATTCTAGCAATTGAGTTTCTCCAAAAAGTGTTCAAACGTGGGAGCTGTTTGCAGTTAGGCGCAAACAACTAAGCGCATCAATATGCTTTTCGCGTGTATGTCCAAGTTAATGCTAAAATCATGTAAATTAATCGTCAGATAATAATCGTCTACTGATACTTTTATTCTTGCAGTGGTCATCGTTTGCCAGTTTATTGCTGGTCGACGCCGTGTCTGCGAGGAGAAACAAATATGAAAGATAAAACTGGAGCTTAAGCTTACAGAAGTCACCTTTATACAGTTACATCGTATTCGCAATTCTGTGCAAATAAAGTGCAACAGTTTAGTTGAAGCAGGAATCATTATAGCAAACAACAAAGCTTAAGCTTACGGATGTCTCTTTTATACAGTTTTATCACATTCGAAATCCTGTCATAAAGTTCAATAATTCAGGTAGAAATCTTTATTGCAAACAAAGGCTCACTCAGTATAACCAACGAAAAAGCAAAAGCCAACAAAGAGTGATACTCGATCGCAACCCGTGAGTCCATTAAAAGATTCAAGAATATTCAAAAATCCAGTACAACATCAACAGATCATTGCTGCACAGACGATAACTCGAGCGAATGCAGATAAATTGATCCCACCAAAGTAGCAGTAGGCGACGCAACAAATGATCCATCAAGAAAGAAGGATGTCCGAATTGACAAATCGCATGCACAGGATGCGATGGTTATCTAACAATACTCGAAGTTTTTATTGAAGAATATATTCAATTTTTCAAAATAAAGACACAATTCTAAAACAATGCGCTGTTTAGAAGTAATTGATTCCAGAAGCGTTTCAGGCCCCAAACAGCGACATTGTTCCCTTTAGAATCAGCAAAAATAAAAAAATGCAAATCAATTTAATAGAATCAGTTCAAAACTTTTGGCATAGCAGGTGGAATCCTATCACCCATCTCTTATTTGGTTACTTATTATAAATAAATAAAAGACCAACAGCTCAGTCATATTAACGCCTATAGCCTTTAGTCCAATAACCGAAACGAAAAATAAATGTACTTGGTGTGCAAGGATTTGCCGGCATTGCCACGGTTTACACAAATAGCCATAAACATCAAGCCATGGCTCTAGATTGGCTGCAAATTGGCATAGATTCATGAAAGTACAGGCAAAATGTAGCATTATTGCATGAACATGATCGCATATCTTTCCTATTTTCTATGAGATTTTCTATCTTTATGGGACTGATTTGCGATCATAGGCAGTATATACGTATATAAAGCCGATATACCGCATACAAAACGGGAGTGACCGACTATACGAAGAAACACACTCAACTGCGTGATCCGTCTGAAAGAAGAAATTCCTACGGATTGGTTGGATGCTCCCATATGCCCTATCTTGAAGAAGGGTTACTCGAGTGTAACAGCTATCGGGACAATACGATCCGCGATAACACCTCTCCCATGTTCTGTTTAGCAGACTACGACAGTTGGCTGAATTCAGCAACGGCGAATACCAATGCGGGTTAGGAGAAAAACGATCAATGACGGACCAGATGTTCATCCTGTGATAAATTCCAGGGAACACAACCTGTGAATTCTCCATCTGTTTGTGGATTTCAAGGCGGCGTTCGATTCAGTGGAACGAATTTTGGTAGATAATGCTTGAACAATGCTCTCAGGCAAAACTCTTCGTCCTGGAAATCGTGTTCCGGAACCGGGTATCATGTGTCCGGATGTCTTCATATATGATTGCATTCTTTATAGATCATCGAGTTGATGTTTTTTCATGTGCCACATGCCATGATTATCATAAAAAATAAAATTCGACTTAGGAACCGTATTCTGGAACTGATCAGAAAGTGGTAAATCTATATTAAACCTTTATTGAATTAATTGCTTCCTATACTAAGTAGACGATCTGATAAGATCTGTTGAATTAATTGTGTGTCTCTGATATAATAAAGCATATGAAATGTAAGTTCATGAATAGCCACTCTAGGGAACCGCTCCCGGGACCTGGACAACTCGTATTACTCATATATGAAGTGAAATTATTATGTAAGAAGGTCATTTCTAACAAATTCTTTTCGAAAAATGTGGAATTCAAGCGTTGTTTTGATATTTATGAAAACTGAAAACGGCCAAAACTTGGTACCCCACTGCAATCTGAATTTACTCCGGGGTCGTAGCTCCGAATACTATTTCTGTAGCATTTTTGACAATTGGAATAATTTCCGGTTCGTTGGCAAAAAACTGCATCAAAATCTTTTAAGCAGAAAAAAAGTTATTGCCAATTGAACGCTGATTTTGGTGTATCGAAGAGGGCTTGGTAGTTTGAAGGTTAAGCTGGTTCGTATGACGCTGGCTGGGTTAAAATCAAGCGTCAAAATATCCGGGGATGCATTCTCTAATCTATTGCTTACCATAGCACCGCAAAGAAAAAGAACCAACGATCACGTGCTTTTTGGCTTTGCGGACATCAACCTTCATTGGCGTTGATCGCTGAGTAGTGGAAGAGGCATTTGTTCCTTCCAAAAGCATGGCTGCGAGAATCGTACTGACTATAAACTCTGACAAGACAAAGTACATGGTACCTATTAGAGTGAAGCAGTTCAAACGATGTTGGTTTTTGTGGTGGAAATCGATGGGGTGCAGTACGAAGCTGCTGACGAATTCATATTTATTGGAACCCTAATTACATGAGATAACGATGTTAGCGGCGAGGAAAAAAGACGTGTTGCAGTTGCGAATAGGGCTTTCAATGATTTACGTATTCTGCCAACCACCCGTAAGCTACCGGCTTCCCCAAAAATTACTCTATATGAATCGCTGATACTCCCTGTTGCGGCATAGTCGTTGAAGGAAACAAATTATCGAGGGCTCGGTTTGTTTGAGACAAGAATACGTTGCGTTCAACACTCGGTGGCACGGTAGAAAGTGGAGAATGGTACAGGCGCGTAGACCACGACCTTTATCAAGTATACAAACATGCTGACATCCGAAGCCTGATAAATCACGATGGACTACAGTAGCGCGAATGTCAGAGGCTAGACCAGCTAAAATTAAGCTAAATAGAAAAACTGACCGGTGTCGTCAAATTCGGTGCAGACCCCACACTCACTGGCCCTGTGCAATCGAGGAAGATGCGCGTACGGCGAGCGTTCAAGGAGACTGGAGACTGGCAACCAAAGATTCGAGTTACCTGGAAATCTCAACTACATGCGGTCGTGATTCGGAGTACCGGATTGTTCAGCAACAATGATGAAGATGATAATAGCAAGCCTCATGGATAGGTGAAGTATGTATACTTTATATATGTATTTTAGTGCGATAAAATAGCTAATGTAAAGCCAATATAATGCTAACGCATTATCTGGCTGTGTTTTTATTCGTTATGCCCTATTAAGAATTATAATAGACATTAATAAATTTGAACATATCCAGTATACAGCATAAGGACGCGCACTTGCCGTGAATGACGAAACAATGAGCTTCTGCTTTAGATACACTAAAGGCAATTTTCGTACATTATTCAAATCATGTGAGAACCGAATTCCGTAGAAATAAAAATATTTATCACATTATGCAAAAATAATATTTTTTTTTGAATGAACCAGTTTTAGTGCGAAAGGGCACAATACCTAACTTAGTTAGTATTTAGCGTTTCGGATTCTCCTCATCAGTAACTAGCACCTTCTTGGTATTAGTTGGATGCTAAATCGAAACTAGTACCAAGATTGGCTCTAGTTAGACGCTAAATCCAGAAAGTCATACGTCTTGCATGAACATAAACGACTGACTTCTTCCGAGTGATGTCTCGGAAGTCGAGCACAGAAGTTCGGGCTTTGCTGATGGGAAAAGTGGAAGGTAACAAGAAGGCGCTAGTTACTGATGAGGAGAATCCGAAACGCTAAATACTAACAAAGTTAGGTATTGTGCCCTTTCGCACTAAAACTGGTTCATTCCAAAAAATTATTATTTTTTGCATAATTCCAGGCGTTTGGTCCTTAAACCAAAACACTGTTTTAGATTCCACTTTTCCCATTAACAAAGCCCGAGCTTCTGTGCTTGACTTCCGAGACATCACTCGGAATAAGCCAGTCGTTTATGTTCATGCAAGACTTATGACTTTTTGGATTTAGCATCTAACTAGTGCCAATCTTGGTACTAGTTTAGATTTGGCATCCAATTGGTACCAAGATAGTGCTAGTTACTGAACAGGCGAATCAGAAACGCTTAATACTAACTATTTATCACATATCAGTAGAGAAATTCCCATTACAGCTCGTAATTGTATATTAATTTTGCTCCCTTTTCGTGCATTGTACAAAATAAGAAAACAATAACCAATTGAATCTATTCAAAAGCATAAGTAGTGCCGATAATAAGACTTCAAATTTGACAGTTCTGCATCGGTGCTTCATATTAGCATTAGTAAAGCAGAAAATGGGTTTTCAATCTACTCTGTAATGACACAATATTTCGCCTTTTCTCAGTATAGACTTATCATATAGGTTTTAGCGGCCCATGAGGACTATCCTAAATGCGGATATCAGGCTACATGCTAATGCTTATTATTTGAGTAGAAACAGAGAAAAACAAAAATAACTCAACGACCTGTTCTTTCCCCGCTTAAATTCCCACAGTATCTCTAAGGCGAAGCAATCATTGTTTTTGTTGTATAGGAGTTTGTCATCAGTTCAAAACTGTGCTCCCGCTTGAATGGGATATTGTATATCCCATTCAAGCGGCATGTCGCTCCAGAGAGCTCTGTTTACAAATTTGTTGTGGTGTCATTAGAAAAAACACTGGAGTACTATTCAGAAAAAAGTGCTATATCACCTTGTACTCGAGCTTGTACGCTCTTTAAAGTCCATCGATAAAGGCAGCTCAGATTCCTTTCTTTGTTCGTTTACGTGCTTACAGGATGCTTTTGGATTAGGCTGGACCTAAAATCAGTTTTCAACGTTTTCACCATACAATGAATTCCTATCGCTTAGGTTTATTCTAGAGAGTTTAAAGCTTCCAAACCGCGAAAAAACTTTCCCAACTCCATGTTTTTAAATGAGTGCAATGGTAGTCCTAGAATAGGCCAGTAAACTCATTTTTACAGTTAAAACATCCGATATCATTTAATATTTTTCATCCAATTCATACATCTACATAAAAAAACACCTAACCTATTCTATTGTAATTTATTTTGTTGTGGGATGTGGAAGGGAATTAAACACAGAAAAAAAAATGCCCGGATCGAGCGAGTAAAGGCGCTATAACTTAGGCGCATTAGCAACAACAGGTCTAAATACCTCTGTCCCATCCCAGAAAGGAAGACCAAAGGAGTGACATAAACCCTCTTAGCAAAGTCACTCACACTGATTTATTAAACCCCCATCAAATTGAAACGGTTGTGTACAGTTGTCCACGTTTCTTCCTTATTCAAGGTTCAAAATTATCCGTTGATTAAATTACTCATTAAATGAATAATGCGATTGCCGTATAATTTTGAATCATCTTTATTTCGTACGCTGCACAGTTGGCCTGGCCGTTTTAATGCTTGTGTCATATTCAATATGTGCCACAAACATTAATAATGACAAGAAAAATTGTGGGCGAACGCATGCAATTTTCCAGGATCCCTACATGTATTGGCTGTGTATGTGTAGGCTAGACTAGACTAGACTAGACAGAAAAAATTGCCCGAATCAATGATAACTTTTCTTTTTCATGATCTAGTGTACTACTATTCAGGAAATTTATGCGTTAATGTTATGAGGAAAATAATTGTAAGGAAATTTACTTATTTTAATAAAAATACGTAAAAGATATCTAGTGTCTTCAGCAAAGTTTTTCGGTGTAATATTTTTTAAAAGTTTGCCGAAGACAAAGTTTAGATGTCACTACTAAGTTGATTAATCATTCATCTGTCAACAGTCAACACCAAGAAAAGGGTATTTCATGTTCTGAAACATTTTCAAAGACACTCCACCGATCCATACATAATTAACAAAATGATTACTTTTGGCCAACTTTTCACAGTTCTTAACCACTGTTCGACTGACAGCAGAAAAAAACAAGTGTCACAAAAATTGAATAAAGTAATGACGTATTTTTCTGCTTGATAACCCAAATTTAAAATCAGATTCGGATCATGCAAAAAAGCTACAAAAAGCGATTAGACAGATCAGAAGATAACAACAAAGAGTAACCAGAATCATATCTCGTGTTGATGCTTGTTATAATTTTTTGTTATTTTAACTACTATCGAGACCAGAATTATAACACAGCTTACGAAAATTGCATTCCATTTTAATTTTATTTGACTCTGGTCGGGTATTCTTTTGATAAAATAGAACTGATATCAGCATCTTCAACGATCATACATTTTGACGTCCTCTATCTCTGTTTTGACTCGAAGCGGTGATATATAAAATCTCACCTTTCCTTCTCGCAAAAAAAGACCGATAATCGTATCCTTGAATTTGATTCGACCTGTTTTCCCTTTCCTATATTTCATTATTGGATGTCCTTACGTAGCCGAGAAAAAGGAACACGGACCTGACTCACTTGACGGGTTTCCGGCTTACGTTGTCACGCTTGCAACATTCGATAGTGCAATCCTGTAATAATGTCCTTTTTCCGTCCTTGACGACCGGGTAGCAGAGCTTAGCGAAACCAACAAAACACACATCAAACCAGGCACCATTCCGCCATGAGTGAAGGGGCAACCAATATCCACTTTAAAACATTCGTGTACATATATTTTTAAAACAAGTCTGTTCCACGCCGATTTGCTTTGCACTTGTGGACTCGGTCGGTTTCCTCCACCGTTCTTCTTCTTCTTCTAGTTGTTGTTTTGCTTACAACCCTAAAACGGGCAGCGATTGTACAGGAATTTCAAAACACTTCAAACACTAACCGGCTGGCAGAGTAAGGATTGGGGATCCGTTTTGTGCGAACGCTCCACCATCTCGGACAGACACCAACACACTGATGCCGCGTTGCGACGACAGTCCGTACCGTAGGTACATACAACTACGAAGCGGGAGCGGTCTTCTTCCCACATCAAAACCAAAACAAATCACAAGAGTCGACTGATTGACTTCGACTATAGCACAGCGAACATCGCTGGTGCTGGTTGGTACTGGTGAAACGAAGCCCGTGTCTGTACACAATCGCGAGCAAGCCGGTTCACGACCAGAGCAGGCGCGTCTCGCGCTCTCAATCTCTCGTAATCGGTTTCGCGCGGACTCACGGGACTCGGCGCGAGAGCTATCGTTGTCATCGTTCTCGAGGTTACGTCAGCAGCAACGCAAGCAACTTGAACGGCAACCATAGAATAGCTAACAAGAAGCGTTTGTTCCGAAGAACTGTAAACTGCTCCAGGAATTGCCACGACGAAGCCGCAGGCGAGCGCGAGGATTCTGTCGTAATCGCTCGATCACGACGACGACGATCGGACCGTGGCGGCAAAAGTGGTGCGCTATGCGCAGTGACAGATTTTACAGCGAGTGCCGTTTTTATTTTTTCGGGTTTCCAGGCGACCTCAATTGACTGGGAACTGGGGACTGCTGGCCGGATCGACTCGTGCTGGTGTGGTTGGGAGGTGACTGAAGGATTATCGATCGATTAGAGGGTTTGCACATGGATTCAATTATGCCCAACGATGATGACAGGCAGAATTGGGTTGCTCGGACTTATTTGGTTGGGGCTAAATAGGTAAAGTAGGCGTTGCGGTGAATGGAAAGACGTGGCTACAAATTAACACCTGAGAATTGGATTTCGGGAGATACGCTGCGAGAAAGCGGCACAAACAATATTTGAATTTCGTTTAGGGGAACATGGAGAGACTTGACCAGGTTTTCAGCTAAAACTGCATAAATCTTAAAAAAACCTTCAATCCCTCAAAAGTCATTGAGATATAATGTGCAAAGTTATTGTGTGTCTTCATGATTTTTTGTAGAATTTTTAATTTCATTTTTGAAAAGTTACAAAAGTTTTTCTGTGATCGTTTTTTTTTTGGTCAAGTCTCCCCACTGCGGGACTTGACCAAGGCGTGGGGAGACTTGACCAAGAGAATTTTGAAAAATCGTAACAAAAAATAATGACATAAAATATACTGTAATTATTTTTTTCCATATTATCGAGGTCCTTAGGTAGCAGTAAATTCGATAGATTTCGATTTTCTAAATGCATTTCTTTTTAAGGATTAACTGTAACCTACTGCTTGCATTGCGTGTTCACACTTCACGAAATCAGTCCTACTGTTGCTAACTTTGTTTATTAATACTAAAATATAAAGACTTATGTTTGAGGTGGGATTTTTTTTATGGCGTGATTAACATTAACAGTTGATACCAAAGCATAATAAATATCAGGAATTTTGCGTCTTTCTTCAGCTAATTGCCACTTGGTCAAATCTCCCCATAAAATCTTGGTCAAGTCCCCAACATTTGTTATTGCGTTCAATGTCATGCAAATTCTAGTAATAACTATTCCAATGTTCCAATTTATGTGAAATCATTTCACTACTTCACAAGGATTAAGATGGTATATTCGTGCATTAATAGGCATTAGTAGTCGAGTAGATATGTCCATACAAAGTTTGATAAAAAATTACATCATTTAATGCAAATTTATTACTCACGTAATATTTTCTGTAAGGAAAGGATTTTTCATTACAAACTTTTAAAATTACCTTAACGGATCGCAACAAGTAGAAAAATATTTTTGAAAAAATTTATCATATTCATAGTCCACGAAGTAAGTCTTGTGAATAACAATTTTATTTTTATTGCCAACTTTGACAGTTTAGCGGCCCTTACACTTCAATATTTTTGTCAATACTAGTATTAACGATATTGTTACAATATTTCAGTCCCGTTTGAAATCCACATCGTCAATAAAAAAAATTCCATTACACGTTCAATACTTTTGTCATAACACTCTAGTATTGACAAAAATATTGAACGTGTAAGGGCCGCTTTTGAGTTTATGATGTTAACGTGCAATCATACGAGAAAAACGAGATAAGAGGTATGCAAAGCAAATAAGCGACAGACTGGCTTGCTATAAAAAGAACTAGCAACCCTTCTCGCGAAGAAAAAATCTGTCAAAAAACGAAAAGTTTTACCTCCTAGGCTTCCTTTTGCTGCGATAACTTTATTAACTAAAATCTTGCTCTATATAGTTGGCTAAGAATAATTGGTTGAGAAAATAGTTAAGAATAATAGTTGGTTCAAACTTGACAATTTAGCCTAGGATAGCGTCGTATTCCAGTATTATAGCGTGTCAAGCATTTTTATAATTTTGGTGAACGTTTGTCAATATTTATTTATTTATTTAACATAATGATATCCATCGGTCTTTAGAGTCTAAGCGTACAGTTAGGATCGGAAAAAGTCCAACTGAATTGTACATTTTCATGTCATTCTCTCAGACGGGTACAAAAACTATCTTCTTTTCAATAACAGACACTGACAGTTGGTACAAATAGTTATAAATAACAATACATCTGTAGGCGCCGACAATGCTCTACAGAACTAACAACAAGGTACAGCTTCAAGTCGTCAGCTCCAAGCAGCAATGCGCTGGCTCCAAGCAGCAATGCGGTGTCGTTAAAAAATAGTACAAACAGTAGAGGTCCCAAGTTACTCCCTTGTGGAACACCACACTTGTTGGAAAATTTTGACGATATGAAGTTGTCTAATTTACTTAATTCTTCCGGAAACTGTCAAGTGAGTTTCTGTGGATATAGAATATCAAACGATTTTCCTGAATACGAGCAAATAGGCTAACATTGTTAGGGTTACCAACCGAGCTTATTTTATCATCAGGTGCATTTTGTTCCAACATGGAGCTATTGGTGCAGCGTCTTCAGTCGTCTTTCAAGTTCTCTTTAACATCCGCTTGATAATTGTCCAATACTTTTCCTATTCGGCGGATTTGCGGGTAGTAGGGTGGATTAATATCCTTGTGGACGAAATCCATTCTATTATCCATCGTTTTTTTCATAAATTGAATAAACAATCAAACAATATTGCTAGCTTGTTGGCAAAGCTGGTGTGGTTGGGATGCGATCAAAGGATTATCGATCGATTAGAGGGTTTGCACATGGCTTCAATTATGCCCAACGATGATGACAGGTTAAAAATATTGTTAAGAAGAAAAATAGCAGGTTCAAACTTGACAATTTAGCTCAGGGTAGCGTCTTATTCCTTTATTATAGTGTGTCAAATATTTTTGTAATTTTGAAGAACGTTTGTCAATATTTATCTATTTGTTGAACATAATTATATCCACCCGATTTAGGAGTCTAAATGGACAGTAAGGGTAGGAAAAAGCCCAACTGAGTTGTACATTTTCATGTCATTCTCAGACGGGTACAAAAACTACCTTCTTTTCAATAACTGACACTAACAGTTGGTACAAATAGTTATAAATAACAATACATCTGCAGGCTCCAACAATCTCCTACAGAACGAACAACAAGCTACAGCTTCAAGTTGTCAGCGTAAACTAGTTTGCAGCTAGCTCCCAGCAGCAATGCGATGTCGTTGAAAAATAGTACAAACAGCAAAGGTCCCAAGTTAGTCCCTTGTGGAACACAAGACTTGTTGGAAATTTGCGACGATAAGCAGTCATCTAATTTTACTCGTAGAATTCTTCCGGAAAATGTCAAGCGAGATTTTGTGGATAAAGAATATCAAATTATTTCCCTGAATGCGAGCAAATAGGCGAACAGTGTTAGGGTTACCAACCGTCCTTATTTTAAAGGACGTGTCCGTAATTTTGGCGAGTTTAGGAAGCGCCCTTTGTTTTACCTCAAATATCCTTAATTTTAGACTCAAACCTAGACATATTTCAAAAATTTTCAGATCAGGTCAATTCCGAGAGAATGAAACTTTTCAATTATAATTTTAATGGGCCTTTACCTTCCATCGGTTTCTGTCAATGAAGTTACTTGCATACCCTTAGCGACTCAAATTAACTAAAAGATTTTCTATCATACAAAAAATGAAGTTTGATTCCCTTAAAATACGGACGCATGATTTATTCTGTAGTAGCGCATCTATTGATGGGATTTAGAATGTTGTGATAGCGATTTATCTGGAAAATACCACCTGGCCTGTCAACATCAGGTACATTTTGTTCCAACATCGAGCTATTGGTGCAGCGTCCTCAGTCGTCTTTCCAGTTTTCTTAAACTTCCGCTTGATCATTGCCCAATAATTTCAATTTTCTATTTGGCAGATTGGCGGACAGTTGGTTGGGAGCACGATAAGTCAACCGTTTGGGGACACTGTAGCCCACTACTATAATGTGAATTATTTTGACAGATAAATTGTGCGTAATTTCATGCGAAAAACGCCAAAGCGAAGTGAAGAGGACATAAAGAACACAATTGCATCTGTTCAAGATGACGCCAGTATTCGATCGGCTGCTAAACAATTCAAGGTTCTGTCCAAAATATTTCGTGCTCGCGTGAATGGAAAGAAATTGTTAATAATATAATAATTTATGGTGTTGTTGAAGTAGATAATCGAGAAACATGATCAAAAAAGAGAAGGAAAAAGAATCCAAAAAATGCTTCGAAGCGCAAACGTAATCGTCGCACAGCTAAGCAACTACGTGAGCCGGAATGCACAACTTCAGTTCCACACTCTGGCGACGACGAGGACACCAAAAAAGTCATTCGCTGGTTTTTCGACATTTTTGTTTTTGAAAAAAATGCGGACACCAACATGAAACATATGCTTGGGAGCACGATAAGTCAGCCGTTTGGGGACACTGTATCCCACTACTGTAATGTGAATTATTTTGACAGGTAAATTGTGCGTAATTTCATGCGAAAAACGCCAAAGCGAAGTGAAGAGGACATAAAGAACACAATTGCATCTGTTCAAGATGGCGCCAGTATTCGATCGGCTTCTAAACAATTCAAGGTTCTGTCCAAAATATTCCGTGCTCGTGTGAATGGAAAGTTCTCGTCGTGAATCAAGGCGCGTCTGATATTTCGCGTGAGTTAATAATATAATAATTTAAAGTGTTGTTGAAGTAGATAATCGAGAAACATGATCAAAAAAGAGAAGGAAAAAGAATCCAAAAAATGCTTCGAAGCGCAAATGTAATCGTCGCACAGCTAAGCAACCACGTGAGCCGGAATGCACAACTTCAGTTCCACACTCTGGCGACGACGAGGACACCGAAAAAGTCATTCGCAAGTACAAAGCCAGACGCAGCTGCTGAAAACAAATGTTTTTTCAACATTTCCTTCCGCGGTTTCATGCCTTTTGACATCATTTGCCACATCCTCATTTTCTTACTAGAAAAACGTCAATGGTTTGTATGTATTATTTGTGTTACTTAATTTTTTTAAATAACCTGCAATACTCATACTTTTTAAATAAAAGTTGAACCACTGATTTTCCAGGCTGTTCAATGTTTTATTTAACCTCTAATCCGGACCTATCGTACATCCAGATCTCAAAAACGTCGAAAAAAGTACCTTCGCCTTATTGGATTCAAAAATCAAATTTTTGGATTTAACAATCATTATTGCCAAAACGTTGCATAACATTTCCAAGGAATGCTTGTTTGTCAAAATCAGTGCAAAAATACCATCGCACGACCCAAGTAATAATTGAAGTTTTATAGCATGCTAGAAGTGGAATCTAAGTTTTTTGAGTGGCTATAAAACAACCATAAAACCACAATTGTTACCTGGGGGGCTCGCCAAAAACTGACCTACTTGATCCCACTCTACTCTACTATTCGACCGAGCGAGTTAGCGTTGTTAGCACGGCCCCTTTGTCGTCAAATGAACTGCGACATACGTATAAGGCATGGCCCAGAAGAAAAATTCATCAGTTTGCTTTGCTGATGCCATCCCGAGCAAATTCTCATGGGTTGAAACCCCATACAACCGCATAAAGATACCATGAATATGGTCCACGCCAAATTTCATAACCATCAAAACACCATGAAATGGTCTCAAAAATCCATAAATACACCAACATATGGTTTTTGAATGGGATCTTCCGGACCATGGTGATGGTGTTTTCATGGATTGAACCATGGATTCCAGACACTATCAAAACACTATGCTGTGGGGATGAATTTGGACCATGAGCATAGGGGCATAATGGGTTCTTCGTTTGCTCGGGATAGCTGCAGCAGCAGCATGATTACAGTTGTCCGTCAAACGCAGATCGCTCGTTAGTTAGCTAGAGGCCGTTAATAGTGGAGGATGTGGCACCTCAGCGAAATACGTGATTTTATAAATCAAAGTGCCGCTTGGCCGTTTGAATCATTCATCGCTCGCCTGCCAAACGAGCAACATCACGACTATAGCGTACGGACGATGAAACGAATGGGTATAGAAATGCTATGGTATGGTTCGAGTTGTATACAATCGATGATTTGCAGAAAGGTTTGCTAGGGTGATTTTGAATTGAGTTCAGCACACTGCAGGATGCGACGCACGGTGGCGGATCTTTGAAGAAGACGGATTAAACTTAAAATGTTGCCCAATTTGGCTGAACATCACAAATTAAGCTAATTTTGGGGGTGATGAGCTCATTTTTGGTGTCAAAAGTCATAAAATATCAGAATCATTTTTCCATACAGTGTTATTGTACCTTTCTTATGAATATGATCCCATTGTAATATTAGATTTTCCGTTACTGTTCACTTATATCAACGATATCACAAAAATGAAGAGCACTTCTTTAAATCCATTGTATAACCGTGTTGATTTACTATAGATTTGCTAATTATATTGCACAAAATACCATGCGCCTCCATCTCAGTAACAAAAAAATACAATCTCCTTAAATCAGTTTGCGCACCGAGGCGCAGAACGCACACCATGATATTCGAAAAGTAGAGCTAAAAAGTGTTATTTCAGAAATTGTAGCTGATATCAATTACAAATGGTTGGTAGATAACAAGGTATAGAGAATTGCTTGGAATTCGAAGTTATTTATCAACTTAATGAAATTTCTGTAGTTCTACATATTTTTGTCTATTTTTTGAGAAAATATAAGTTTTTTTTTAGAAATTGTAGTCGAAATCAATTACAATCGATTTGTGCATAAAAAGATATAGGTCGTCCCTTTGAATTCGACGACATTTGCGAACTAAATTAAATTTCTGCAGTTACACGTATTTTTGCCTATTTTTTGAGAAAATATAAGAACTTTCAGAAATTGTAGCCGAAATCAATTTCAATTGATTGGTACATAAAAAAGTATAGGTCGTCACTTTGAATTCGACGATATTTAAGAGCTAAATGAAATTTCTGTAGTTCTACGTATTTGTGTCTATTTTTTGAGGAAATTGTTATTTCAGAAATTGTAGCCGAAATCAATTATAATCAATAGATTCATGAAAAGGTATAAGACATCGCTTTTAATTCAAAGTTATTTACCAACTAAATGAAATTTCTGTAGTTCTACGTGTTTTTCTTTATTTTTTGAGAAAATATAAGATTTTTTTTCTTTTAGAAATTGTAGTCGAAATCAATTACAATCGATTGGTACATAAACAGGTATAAGCCATCTTTTTGAATTCGACGATATTTGCCAACTAAATGAACTTTCTGTAGTTCCACGTATTTTTGTCTATTTTTTGAGAAAATATAAAAAATGGTATTTCAGGATTGTAGCCCAAATTAATAGCAATCGATCGGTTCATCCTAAGTATACCCTAAGTCATCGCTTTCAATTCAAAATTATTTACCAACTAAATGATTTTTTTTGTAGTTCTTCGTATTGTTGTTTATTTTTTTTAGAAAATATAAGATTTCTTCTTTCAGAAATAGTATTTGGAATCAATTACAATCTATTGGTATCTAAAAAGGCATAGGCCATCCTTTTGAATTTGACGATATTTTCCAACCTAATGAAATTTCTGTTCTTCTACGTATTTTTATCTATTTTTGAAGAAATATAAAAATTGAGGTTTCAGAAATTGTAGCCGAAATCAATTTCAATTGATTGGTACATAAAAAAGTATAGGTCGTCAGTTTGAATTCGACGACATTTGCGAGCTAAATGAAACTACTGTAGTATTTGCGTCTATTTTCTGAGAAAATTGTTGTTTCAGAAATCGTAGCCGAAATCAATTATAATCAATGGATTCATGAAAAGATATAAGTCATCGCTTTTAATTTAAAGTAATTTACCAACTAAATCAAATTTCTGTAGTTCTACGTATTTTTGTTTAATTTTTGAGAAAAAAATAAGTTTTTTTTCGTCTAGAAATTGTAGTCGAAATCAATTACAATCGATTGGTACATAAACAGGTATAGGCCATCCTTTTGAATTCGACGATATTTGCCAACTAAATGAACTTTCTGTAGTTTTACGTATTTTTGTCTATTTTTGAGAAAATATGAAAAAGTGTATTTCGGAATTGTAGCCCAAATTAATAGCAATCGATCGGTTCACCCTAAGTATACCCTAAGTCGTCGCTTTCAATTCAAAAGTATTTACCAATTAAATGAAATTTTTTAGTTCTACGTATTTTAATCTATTTTTTTGAGAAAATATAAGATTTCCTCTTTCAGAAATAGTAGTTGAAATCAATTACAATCGATTGGTATACAAAAAGGTATAGGCCATCCTTTTGAATTTGACGATATTTTCCAACTTAATGAAATTTCTGTTCTTCTACGTATTTTGTCTATTTGTTGAAGAAATATAAAAATTGAGCTTTCAGAAATTGTAGCCGAAATCAATTACAAACGATTGGTACATAAAAAGATATAAGTCAGCGTTTTGAATTTGAAGTTATTTGCCAATTAAATGAAATTTCTGTAGTTCTACGTACTTTGGTCTATTTTTGAGAAAATATTAAAATTTGTTCTTTCAGAAATTGTAGCTGTCATCAATTACAGTCGATTGGTGTATACAAAAGTATAGGTCATTGTTTTAAATTTAAAGTTATATGACGATTATTTAAATTTTTTTTGAACTTCTTCGTATTTACTGATTTTTTTCTTTTACGCACTATTATTTTGTAACTTGTAACATACAATATTGCGTTTCTCCGCGTTTATACGAACATTTTGATATAATAAAATCCATATGTACTATGTAGAACTATTGAGTAAACATGTTACATTTCAAACCGCAAAACTAAACAAGGCGCAAAAAATTGAAACAAAATCAAAACCACCTAAAACCTCAAAAAAATTTTTTTTTGAAGATCTACAATCTATTGCATACATTACAAATCTAGAAGCTCTAAGAATTTAATTGGTCTAAGGAGAATTAAAATTGAATGACAAACGGCCGAGATACGATTGTTTGAACAGAAAAGCTCATTTTGTCTGTACTGACATTCAGTTACTGTTTCTACAATTACTTCGGATATACAAGTTTGTTTTCCATTATTTTGTGATCACCGTTTTTGTAAAAGGCTATCCAATAGTGAATAAAAATTTGAAATCAATGGACAAACAACTAAGGTATGGCAAGCCCCATTTTTTTGCTGACTTTGTTTTACTCTTTTTGCTATAACTTACGGCAGACAGACAACTTTATTCTTCTAATTCTCATGTCAAAATGCTTTGGGGAGTTCGTGAGTACCTAGAGTAATGCACTTATTGGCACACACGTTTCATATTTCAGATACCCGTTATGCGTTTTTATCACAAAGGCATCGTAGAACATGCTTTTGTAGGTATTTCTAAGGCACGGGCGGACTCAACTGGGTTTGTGCTTCAGAAATCAGAATATATTGGCTGAAATGGCACGTTCCCCGTATGTAGTCGAGAATTTGTGCCTGACTGTGTTTTTTCATCATTTCCTGAGCGGAAGGAAAGGACACGGAGGTGTGGGGAAATAGGATTGGACGGGTGGGAAAAATAACAGCAAAAAAAACAAAAATAAACAACAGGTAAGTTAAACTCACAAGTAGTTCAACTTACCTGCGAGTAAGCCTAAAGCTCTTTATCACATTGGATAAGGAACTTTAGTGTGTCTCTGAGTTGCAGTCGTCCAAACATGGTTTCGTCTATATAACGACGGCCGAAAACTCGAAATCGCAATTGCGCTACTGCTGGACAGTTGCATATCAGATGATATGAGGTTCCGTAGTCGGATTCACAAAGATTACATGAAAGAGGACTCAGCGCGCTGAACAGTTGCCATGTGATAATTAAGTTTGCAGTGGCCGGTTAAAGCCCTGGAAAAATGTGGTAGATTTTTCGAAATCATTGGCCACGGTTGTTCTAGAAACGCCTTTGTTTGGCCTTTTACTCTTTTTGCTATAACTTACGGCAAACAACTTTATTCTTCTAATTCTCATCTCAAAATGCTTTTGGCAGTTCGCGGATGCCTAGAGTAATGCACCTATCGACACACACGTTCCATATTTCAGATACCCGTAATGCGTTTTTATCACAAAGGCATCGTAGAACATGCTTCTGTAGGTATTTCTAAGGCACGGGCGGACTCAACTGGGTTTGCGCTTACTTCAAGCCGGGAGTTTGTTGGATATTTGATTTAATATGTCCTTAATGTGCTCTAAGCCAATTTGGTAACAGTGTACTAACGGTTGAAGTACAACTCTGACCATAGGTTACTACCCATACTATAAACCAATAACAGGTGGTCATAATTATACATGGAGAAAACTTTCGCTTGCACCGCATTCCTTCTAAATCCTACTATTGTTCGATTTCCAATCAGGAGTTACAATTTGACAGCGTCTGTAAAACTAACAGCAGCGCAGCAAGTGGCACCACGAATTACAAAACTGCTTCATAATCAACCGATAATAGCACTAAACCAAATCCCGGTGGCCAACCATCAACGGCCGATTTCTCCCATCCGAACGAACAACACAACTCGCCTCATTAGCCTCGATACCATAAATCAAAATTAGAACACTGTTCACTGGTTCGCTGCCGGTGCTGACCGTTTGTCCCACTGAAATCGTACAGTCTCGTCACCGTTGGGACCAGGCGGGCACCAGAGAACCGAGATTTGGCCACCAAAAAGGCAGCCCATGGAGAGCCACCGAAACTAAACCAAAAAAAAAAAATGCTATTGCTCAATGAACCGTTCACAGACCGTCGTCGTCGCATCGGTCGCGGCGCACTCACGCTGGTTGCCTGCCTGCCTGTCCACCCAATAAAATCGCTCTAACTTACTTCGTCAATTATACAGTTAGATTAATTTGATTTTCCACTTTCAATCTGCTATTATTACTATTGCGCTCGGTTGCTTCACGTCCCATTGAATCTGTCGAGTTTTCTCAGTGCGCTCGAAAATTACAAAACTTTGTTTTTATTTAATTTTAAATGTACCCCCGCGCAACCGCCATCTTTACTTGAACGCCACCCTCCGGCAGCGCCGGATATTCCTGTTAAAGTCGCATCCGACCATGATAATTTTTAAGGCCCTGCCTTGTGCCGTACAACCGATACACCCCAACAGGGACAGGGGGCGGACTAATAAACAACTGTGACGAAATCAGTGAAGCAGAAAATAGATAGCGTGGCAGAAACGGGGCGCGCACACAGCAGAAGGAAAAGGAGTGTGAGACACAGAAGGAAGAGAAGCAACAAAAAAAATACGGCCGATGGAGGTCAATCACCGCTCGAGCTAAGCTAGGCTAACTCTCAAGCACTAGCTAGCTAGCGCTGTTGGCCACAACCTTTTTCGAGAAGCCTGCCTGCCTGGCTGCTTGCTTGGTTGGACCGCCTGGCCTCCTAGGCCTGGAGGAGAAACTAGACGTGGCATGGTCGCCCCATCGGGCCTGGTGGTGGTGGTGATGGTGGTTAGCTCTCCATTCGTAAGTCGCAACCGGCACGTTTCTTGGCCCGCTTGGTTTGTGGCCTTTTTCCAGCGTCGGTTCAGACCAAGCTAGGCCATGCCAGCCAGTCAGACCAGGCACCACAAGCGCGCAAAAGGAGCCATAAAAAAGGAAAATACGGACAAAAAGGAAAAGGAAAATGATGTACCACACAGCAGCAGACACGGTGATAGGAGGGGGCACACGGGCGAGGGTAGTAAGAAAGAAGACGAAGCGATAAAGCATGCAATTTTCTAGTTTTTTTGCCGCTGCTCCTCCTTCTTCTCCTCCTCTTGCTTTTCCTAACTTTGGCTCAGGTTAAGCTGGTGTGGTACTTGTCCACTGTGTGTGTGTTTGTGAATTTTCTCCAGCCAGTGCGGTTTTCGAGTCATTAAACTTTGGAATTGGTTTTTGGGCTAATTTGAAACCGATAAGGCACGTTGTCGATCAGCTGACGAGAGGTTTCTCAGGTGACGTCAGGGGAGTATGTTACCAAATTTGGCTCAGTAGTATGTGCTAAGATTATCTCGGCTACGTTTTCGATAGGTCGTAAGCAATAGAACAATAGAAACAAACAGAGTTATCGCCATTATACCACGCTTCTCTTATCTTTTTATTTTGAAAATTAGCATTCTTATTGACAAGTTCCTTCGGAAGCGATTCAATGCCATTTTCTATGCAATGCGACATACCAATTCACATTTATCTTCTGTACGATCTGGCAACTGATTCTCACTCTAAGAAAAACTGCACGACTAGTACTACAATCGTTTTATTTAGATTTTGATATTTAGAAACCTTCCCGGATGGGGCTCGAATATACAACGATTAGTTTACGAGACCAGCGCCTTATCATGTGTACCACCGACCAGGGTGAAGCTTTCGTTGTCGATATCTAAATTGACATGTAATTCAAATGCGCATGAACATAAGCATAATGACGCTACTCCGGGATTGAACAGAACAAGCGAAATTACACAGAGAACCAACGAATGGGGCCTGGGAGTAGCTATCCATCCTCAATGTGCCACGTTTCGAGAGTTCTATACTTTGAAAGGCCAATAACGGCGCCGGCCACGTCCTTATAATCATCGGGGAAGGAGGGGAATGTTAGTGTAACAAATGTTTTTACGGGGACCTTGTATACGTCTGCATCTTTACGTTTACCACGAGAAGCAGTTATGGATAATAGGATGGGGTAAAGAGTTACACACATCTGGATTCACCTTAATAAGTGATATGATCTATGCAACTCTCAGAAGTTTTATCATTTGTTTATTGCTCTGGGCAGCCGGCTGCCGAGAATTTATGATAGATTTATCGTTTGTTGATGTAATTTTGAAATGCTCAGCTTATAGCGAACACAACATTCCCTTAATAATACAATATAATAAAAACCGATTACTTTTAGTGTCTCGAGACATTTGTCGAAATACCTTTGTAATCATTATTTATTAGAATATTATTATTCTATTATTAGAAATGTAGTATTAGTATTATTATTAGAAATGAAATGACAATTATGTACTGGTTTCTTTCTCCGCGGACTATTGATTCCAATGCTCCAATTATTCGAGCGCGGAGTTATGCTATCTGAGGCGCATTTTAAACGGTATAAAATAAGTACTTCCGAAATACCTGAAATGACTAACTTTGCATGTCGAGTAATTAACCGATGACATGTGCGCGGTTTTTTACTCGAATTACTAGAACAAGATGGGAGACAGTAAGAACAATTAGAAGCTAACTTGTCACCTTTTACCTAATCAAGTTAAAAAAATTTCATATTCATGAAGAAATATGGTTGACATGACATAATATAGTGCACGGACTACTCCAAAGCACATGAAAGTACTCAATATGTTGAGAACAATTAATGTAATTGATTGAAGATTTAATGGACTAAAAGTAAACCAATAAATACGACAGTAAAACAATTGTCATTTGTGCTGATATGACTGCCGCAAATAGGTAACTAGTTTTAGATTACTTTCGCGAACTGTCAATTCTCAACCCTCATACATAATTGAGTGACCTTTGACTCAGTCAAGACCATACGTATATCCCACGCGCATTAAATGCCCAGTGGATTAGTTTCCTAGGTAGTCGAACAAACACTAAACAAACGAAAAAAATTGTTTGCTCCATCCAAAGAAATGTCAGCCCGATTTCTTTGATTTGACAGTGCCTTACAATGCTATCAAATCAAATGAAGTCACATGCGACAAAATATGTGCAATTCCGAATGTAATGAAATAAACATTGCTAAATTATTTGCATTAAAATAAGATTGGAAAAAATTAGTTGCATAACCAAGGGGGTTCATTTTCAAAGATAGCACTGTTGATAAATCACTTCATAAAAAAGGTGATAAGGGACGCGAACGAAAATAGCTGACCACCGCCCTTAATTAACAAGCAATTTTAGATACCCGAAAAGTCATTACGAAACGAGAGATACATCATTTATAGTAACGTCAAAAAATTACTGAAAACATCACTACGAAAAACTTAGAAACATGCTAAAAATATAACTTTAATTGAACGTTTGTGATATAGGGATTATAATTCGACAAAAATATATGAATTGCAGATAAGCACGAGAAAACCCATTCATGACTACAACAAGTGATATAAGCTTAACAATGTTTCAGAGCTCCACGATTTTTTGGTGAGGTTGTTAGTTTTTAAAAGCATATAATGGGTATTGATTTTAAATATTGCCATACCCGTGACCGTAGAACATGTAAGGTAAAAATGTAGCTTAAGCTTACGAAAGTCGTCTTTATGCAGCTCCATCATATAAGACATACATTCAATAGTTTTATCGAGAAAGGAAGCTGTACGCTGTGCTCGACAAACTACGTGTCATACGACATATATGTTCTGTCCCCGCTTATTTCTACTAATATCATTTCAAACATCATGTTAAATTACGGAGAGGCGGAGTCCCCCACGTGTATAGCTTGTCGAAACTTCTACCCAAATATTTCCAACGGTATTAATGTGTGGGACTCGACGAATTCCATTCAATCCAAGCAGATCCAACACACACTCTTGAACATCATCAACTAAACCACAAACGATTGCCCATCCGGTAGAATCTGTTCATGCAGCAATGGATGCTGAAACAGCGAAGACTGTGCGTTTTGTATACAGAAGAAACGGAAGCAGAGAATGCCAAATTTCTTTAACCTGATATGGTATTTTAGGAGATCCCAAACGCCCATAAAGACTACATTAACCAAAGTATTAACATAAAGCAAGCGCCCTTTAACAATAAGTTCCATAATGTGCCCGTAAATAGTTTGCTCAGTATAATCCAGCAAAACTGGACAAAATTCCAATCCAGCAAAACAGCCAAAATTCTAATGAATTGATTGATGATTTTACTACAGCTTTCGTACTGGTGGTGTACAACAGGACGACACATAGGGTATGCTGTAATACGCAACTTTATGGAGACACGGATCCACGTCTATCACAGCATTCTTAAAGGCTGTAGTCCGCTAGGAGATTTAAAACAGTCTATTATATTTCACCGGACAAAACCAGCCTAGGCGCCATGTGGCATCAGGCGGGTTGAAGAATCTCTGTGTTGGAAAGCTACTTACCCCGCCCACGTGAAATGCCTCATGCATGTACACTAGACTGCCCAGAAAAATAATGAATTTTTGAAAACTCAATCGTCCCACACCTGATTCGATTCCTAGTCCCACCAGGAGTACTTGCACCAAATTTGAAGCAAATCGGACAAGTCTAGCTACCGCACCAACGTGCCTGAAGTTTGTATGGGATTTTTCGACAATTTACATGGAGAAAATCCACTAATTCATATTTTTGCCGATAGGTGGCACTGTATGTATCGTATTATCACTGTAAGTGAAAATAAGAAAGATAATTTAATTGTCTACAACTTTGTCGAAGACTGCTAGAGAATTCGGCTTTGTTAGAAGAAGTTATTCGACTTTTAGTGACGTGATGTCTGAGTCAGTTTTGCATGGGGCCTAGCAGTGCATGGTTGTGTATCAGTACTCGATTCGCATGAACTAAACATTTTTGTGAAATAACCGTAAGATTTAGCTCTATGGTATATTCAGAAGAATTGTAGTAAATAATACTAGCCATGTTTTAGTAGGAACATTTTAGTTCCATATTTTACCACATAGAGGGCGCCAACACTAACTTTTCAACGGAAGGAGATAGAAATTAGGTGTCTTCCACAAAGTTATAGAAGAAACATTTTGCAATAATTCTTCCGAACATCTTGATATTCTATCTCTCGTCAATGAAAAGTTAGTGTTGGCGCCCTCTATGCGGTCACAGTTGGAACTAAAATTTTCTAACCAAAATATAACTCGTATTATGTGTTATAATTCTTCTGAATATACTATTGGGCTAAACCTATCGATTATTTCACAAAAATGCATAGGTTCGTGGGAATCGAGTACTGATAGACAACCATGCACTGCTAGGCCCCATGCAAAACTGACTCAAACGTCACTTCGTTAGAAGTTTAATAACTTCTTTTAACAAAGCCGGATTCACTAGAAGTCTTCGACAAAATTGTAGACAATTAAATTATCTTTCTTAATTTCACTTACAGTGATAATACGATGCATACAGTGCCACCCAACGGCAAAAATGCGAGTCAGTGGGTTTTCTCCATGTAAATTGTCGAAAAATCCCATACAAACTTCAGGCACGTTGGTCCGGTAGCTAGACTTGTCCGATTTGCTTCAGATTTGGTGCAAGTACTCCTGGTGGAACTAGGAATCGAAGCAGGGGTGGGCCGATAGGGGTCATTTTTTTCCTGTCACTCTAATGTACACTTGCGACTAGTGGTTTATAACACATATAAGACCTCTCAAATAGTGATATTTGGGCTCTCACAGTTAATATGACTGTTGATAGCATAAACAGGAGAATCGTTCATTGTTCGGAACATATGCCGCATAATGAATCATCACCTTCTGAGGATATCAAAAGGGTTGTATATACACGAGTAATTTCTCATGGGATCACACTTTTTTATATTTTTTTATTTGTATAAAAAAGTCCAACTGACAATTTGTCTAAATGAACTAAATTAAACTAAGACGACTCTTTGCTAAAATTGGACTATTGGCAGCGTAGTTAGTGCTGCGCATTTCAGAATGCAGCAGGGCTCGTGGGCGAAGAGAACGGGTAGGCGCGTAGCGGCTGATTTGCGCTAGTAGCTCCGGATCATCATATTCAGCCAGCAGAATCTTTGACGCGAAGGTAGCCTGAGCTGCATGGCTCCGATGTGTTAAAGTATTATCCTAAAAGACGACAACGGTCCTCGTACGGTGGCAGGTTTAACGGATCGTTCCATGGCAATCCACGTAACGCATATCGTATGAATTTACGCTGGACTGCTTCGATCCTAAGGCTCCACGTTGCTTGATAGGGGCACTAAACGACGTTTGCAAATTTCAACTGCGGGCGCACCAATGAGCAGTAAAGAGCCTTGAAACACAGAGGATCCCGAAATTCACCGGAAATTTTGAAAATAAATACCAGTAATCGATTGGCTTTGTCGATGGACGCAGAGACGTGATGAATATACGTTAGCTTTTCGTCAAGAATGACTCCTAGATCCTTCACGTGGTCAACGCGTTGGAGCTGAGTTCCTGCGATGTTATAGTTGAAGGTAAGCATATTTCTCGTTCGAAAATAGCTGAAGACAAAACATTTTGCAACACTAAGGACCATCATGTTTCTTACACACCAGCTATAAAAGGTGTCGATAAGATGCTGTAGCTCGCGGCAATCGACTTCATTTCGTATAACAAAAAAAATTTTAAGTCGTCGGCAAAAAACAGCTTTCCTCCACGCCTTAGAACGAAAACTGCATCGTTCACGAACAGTGAAAAAAGCAGTGGACCTAGCGTTTTACCTTGAGGAACCCCGGAAGTGCTGATAAAGGATTCTGAAACAAAATCGCCAATTTGAACGACTTCACGGTGTACAAGGTAGGATCGAAGCCAATGGCAGAATCTAGTGGAACACCCTAGCTTATCAAGCTTTGTTATCAGTATCTCATGATTAACTCTATCAAACGCTTCCTTTAGATCAGTGTAAATAGTATCCACCTGCAATTTCTTGGACAATTGATTCGTGCAAAATGACGTGAAGCAGACGAGATTCGTCTCGACCGAACTTCCGGGAAAAAATCCGTGCTGGGATGTAGTGATGTAGTGTCGACAAGCAGAAAATAACGCTTCGTTGATGATTGATTCAAATACTTTAGATTCGACTCCAAGCGAAGTGACTCCGGGGTAGCTCTCCATGTTGCATCTGTCACCCTTCTTGAATACCGGGAACATTACTGAGCGTTTCCAATCCTCAGGAAACGTTTTCTGCTGAAGCGATAAGTTAAAAATATATGCAAGTGGTGTTACAAGTAAGTCCGAACATTTTTTCAATGCAGTTGAAGTTATAGCACTGAGGCCGGGTGCATAAGATGACTTGGTTTTCAGGATTGCAGATACACCGGATTCTGTTTTTGCACGCACTTTTTTTGCACGGTTTTTTTTGCACGACTTTTTTTGCACGGTTTTGCAAAATAATACGATTTTTATGTATAAAATACCTATTTCGATATACAAGTTTAATGATTTGATCATCCCGTGAAAAAAAAACCGTGCAAAAAAAATCCGTGTTATTTCGAGAATCCGTGCAAAAAAATCCGTGTTATTTTGAGAAACCGTGCAAAAAAAATCCGTGTTATTTCGAGAAACCGTGCAAAAAAAATCCGTGTTATTTCGAGAAACCGTGCAAAAAAAAATTAATAGGCATTTAGTAACGGCAGATGAAAATAAATGGCATTGGATATTTGCAATGCAAATGGGGATGATCTGCCAATGTGTAAAAATCGCGTATTTTTCAATTTTAGGAAATGAGTTGTTATTCAAAATTCAAGTTATGGTAGTTGAAAATCAATAATTTTGGGCAATGGTTTTTCTAGGATTGTATGCTTTTTAGATATCATCAAATAATATTCCGATTCATATATCACATCGCATTGGCAATGGAGCAATTGGTATATGGCCAAGTTCCCCCGGGTAGTGCCACTACACAAAGTATATTAATTTTGCTTGTTCAGTTTGATAAGCTAGAAACTGATAGCGGAGATTTTAATATGCAGGGATACGCAATACGTATTGTTTGGTCTGAGTAGATAACGACTGATGTTTCTTTTTATCAACCAATTAGTGATCTCTTGTTAAATAGAGCTTTCAAAGAGTTAAGAACAGGCACAAGTCTATTTTTTACTGAGATGGGACAAGTTGGTGCTGGACCTGTGGCCTTCGTCTGGTATGATCAATTCTCGTTGGTACGGATGTGTTCATGACTGGTTTGTGGATGTGGATGACTGGTTTGTGGACTTACAAGTGAACTGATCACTTCGCTTGGGCGGAGATATATGTGAATTCTGCTAGCTGTCGAGCTTGGATATGTTAGCTGGTTCCAAGAAGTTGTGCAGGACTGGCACCTACGAGAATGTTTATTGTTTTACTCGAGCTTTGGTTCTTGGAAATAACAAATCGCTTCCTCGGTGTGATATGTTCGAGTTGAATGCTCAGTGGTATAAATGTGCATTCGGTTCGAGCAGAATGGAGGATTGGTGGTCTCCGAGAGCAGATGCGAATAACTCTGAAGTATCCAATAAAGGGAGATTCTATCTGTGGAACTGAAAAATATTGTCACTACTCTAGCTTATTGGTACATCATAACAACTACCAATATCGACTATTTAGAACAGAAATTTTCAAATTCTGTTATAAGATCGAGAAGAAATATAGCACAGTTGTAGTGAATAAAGTATTTGCGAATAAGGGCCAATACTGCTGGCATCTTTTATCATATTTATTAATAGTCGATTGATCCGCTTCAGACCTAGGAGACGAAAGAAAAGAATAGGTACAAGACAAAAGGCTGTTCTAATTCTAAATTGGTTTAGTATAGATACAGACGACTCAAACGCACTGACAGGAGAAAAATTTTCAGAATTAGACAAATTAGAGGACATCACACTTTTTGAGACACACATGCACAAAACTTTATCGTCCTCCTAAAGATCGGTGTTTAATTGGCAGATAGTCGCCATTTCGTACGATTTTGCAAAGTTTGCCTCGCGGGACGGACCGATATCCACCCAGGCACAGGTTGCAGTCGTTAAAAAAACTAGATTCGCTAAGTGTAAAGTAGCGAATTTTCAGCTTTGCAGGAAAGAATTTTTCATCAAAGTGCAGTTTTGGAAATTTTAATTGCAAAGAAGGGGTCTGTCAACATTGCAAAATGGCAATTGCTGCCTCTTATCAGGAAAGAGTATTTAATTAAGTAAAAGCCAATCAATAGGCCGTTGAAAATTGACAATTTCTGACATTTCAATTGCGCAAGAGAGTCTTTGTATCAATATGATTTTTTTTTTACTTTTCATGAAAATTCTTTTAATAAGAAGATAACCATTTACATGAAAAAATCGCAAAAAATGACAATTTTGATATTGTTGTCCCAGAATCGAACAATGTTTCGTACCAAACTGTATATGACCGCATACTGTTCGAAAGGTCTAGTTTTCTTCGTTCAAAAAATGTTACAAAACCGAAAATCGGCTGAAAATGACAACGTAGCTAATTTTGTTGTGACAAAGGTCCCAAAAAAATGTTTTTTTGCTTCAAAATTTCGTGTGTACATTACTTTGTATCGCATTTGCTATACTAGTTCATTTTAAAAATTTAAAATCGCTGTAGCACAGTGTAATCTACAAAAAGTTAACAAACTCTAAATAGTTGAAACATTTTACCATTTTAACTATTGCTTTTCAACGGACAATAACTTCTTTTAACGAATAAAAAAATTTACATCTTTCTAAAAAAAACTCCTCGAAAAATTAAAAAACTTCTACTGGGCACATTGACAGCCCCCTTGTGCATTTAAAATGTCCAACAGTATTCATTGTTAAATACGATAACCAAATAGCTGTTAATAAAAAATTCAGATTTTTTTTACACGGTTTCTCAAAATAACACGGATTTTTTTTGCACGGTTTCTCAAAATAGCACGGATTTTTTTTGCACGGTTTCTCGAAATAACACGGATTTTTTTGCACGGTTTCTCAAAATAACACGGATTTTTTTTACACGGTTTCTCGAAATAGCACGGATTTTTTTTGCACGGTTTCTCGAAATAGCACGGATTTTTTTTACATGGTTTTTTTTTGCACGGAACGCATCCCCCGTGCAAAAAAAGAATTTGGTGTATAACCATTTGTTCATACAATCCCTTGCAAACACCATGAATATGGTCCGTGCCAAGTTTCACAACCATCAAATCACCATCAAATGGTCTCAATAATCCATAATTACACCAAAATATGGTTTTTATATGAGATTTACCGGACCATGGTGATGGTGTTTTCATGGGTTGACCCCATTTAAAAAACTATCAAAATACCATGCAATGGGGGTGAAATCGGACCATGGCCATAGGGGTATTATGCGATTTTCGTTTGCTCGGGTACTGTGGCAGCAATAGACATCCACTTATAATCGGCAGCGATGTCAATGCCCATCAGATAATTTGGGGCATCTTAAATATCCATTTGAGAATCATTGAATTAATGAAACACTTAAATAGTGCAAATCTGCATATATTCAATAGAGGAAATCACCCAAGAGGTGTTAGATGTGACTCTTCACTCTGATAGTACTGCGTATGCGTTAGCAAACTGACTCGTCCGAACGAGTTGGAATCATCGTTATTTAATCATAAGTACTTAATCGTTTGATCATTTAACCGTCCTCCTATATATCGTTACATATCGTAATCCCAGATCTACGAACTGTGTCCTCTGCGAAGAGGGTTTCGTGACAATCTAGTTGGGTATTTCCAACGATTGAAGCTCCAAGTATCTTGTATTCGGCCATGAATAAAACAAATTCACTCATCAGCATCAGCATACAAGAGGTTTGTTCGCTTCGAGTTGTGCTTGCAGTCAAAGTAACCCCTAGTTGAAATACCTAAATTGCTTGGCTCAAAAAATTCGCATTATTCGAGTGATCGAACCTCATATCATTTGACATGTAACTGCCCTGCAGTAAGGCAATTGCGTATCCGAATTTTTGGTTCTCCATACATATATGAACCTGTGTCCAGGGAGCTGAAACTCAAGGATATGCTATTGTTACCAGCCCAGTGTCATAACGACCTATGGGCTTCATCAGTAATGAACTTTCTTTAGGGTGTGAAGAATCCAGGTCGCTTAGTTTTGTGTTGCAATTCCGTTTAATACGGGTGTTGTATTGGTAGGGACAGGAAGATACACAGGACACGTTAATAGTCAACATATTTTTAATTCGTAATCTTACGAGGACACGGATCCACGTCTATTAGAGCATTCTAATAGCCGACCAAGAGTGCTCCAAAATGTCACGTTCACATTAGTTTTGCCTGTGTAAGCAGCTCCTACGGTTTCTCATTTTTCGTAGAATATTGTTGTTTGTTTAATTTTCCATAATTCATATAAATTTGTTGGTAAGGGTATGCAACGCTATTTTCGCGAAAAATTCCAGGTTTCATTTCAAGTGAATTAAAACCGAGAAAAGAATTTGGTGCTCTGAGGTAGATTAGAACACTCAATTTTAAGCCAAGTTGATACAATGTATTAAGTATTTCCAACATATATTTTTGCTTGAACTTTTTTTTTATTTCTTCAGCGAAATGAAGAAAAAAACGACACGGTGGTTCCCAATTTTGAATAATAATTCAAATAAGTAGTGTAGTTGTGGTTAAAAGTTAAGTGTAATAAACAAAACGAAAAAGTTGAAGCTATTGGAATTTTACAGGAAAGATATACTTCTGGTTGACTTTATTAAATGAACAGAGATTCGCGTTACAATGAGGCAAACATTACAACATCTGCTTTCTACCTTAGTAGCAAGAACAGAAAATAAAACTTGGCTGAAAATAAATACTTCTATTGATCCGATTATTTAGAAGCATCCAGCCGCGGTTAACTTTCAATAAAGCAACTGTCAGTTTGTTCACTAATTATCCTTCCGTAAAAGTACAAATTTGAAATTACATCTCGGTAATTTTCGAAAAAGTCTTTAGAAAGCAAATTTAAAAACTGATATTGGTCTTAACAAAAAACGGAAAATATGTCAGAGATTATACATACATTAAGGTATACCAGCATTACCAATATTGTTTTACCAAAACACTGGAAACTCCTTAAAAACTGGAAAAAAGTAGATGCTCGATAAATCAAATTTATCCTTGCAATCAAAGGTGCCTTACTATTTTAATATAGAATTCATATAATTTTTTTAATACAACACTAGTTTTAAGAAATTTGACATGTAAAACGAAACAAATGGCACCTTCAAGCTAGCGTACTACGCCATATAAAATAAACAGACTATAAAGAACAAATAAGTTGTAATAACATGTCAAGTCTATTCAAATAGATTTGCTAGTTCAAGCGAATCACTACAATACAGCTAAAATGCCTATCTGTCAATCACATATGAGCGACCAAAAATAGAAAACGCAAGAACAGGACAAGCTTGGTAAAACCAGCTTTACATACGTTACAGTGTAAATATTGGATATAAACTTCAAGCGTGAAAATGGGATTTGGATCCTTCGGCATAAAAATCGCTTTAAAAGTTCTTCCCCAAAAAAGTCAGCAATGCTGAAAGTCCAGAATCAAAGCCGGTGAAAAATAAAAAATTCATTTGCAGGAGCAATTGGTAAATCGTTAGATTCAGGATTAAAAGTCAGTTAAAGAAAACTGTTTTGTGAGAACCGCATATATTTTTTCCGGTTTTTACACTGAAGGTTTCTTTAAAGGACTCTTACAGGGAAGTTTGATTTCAGTTTATATCCGGCTTTTACATTCTAATATATTTAAGGTGGGTTTTAAGAAGCATGTTCTATACTTGTGACATTCGTTTTTGGTCGACCATGTGCAATTTTTGAAAAATCATTAACATCAAAGACTAAATTTCTATTTTCTTTAAAAAATCTGCATTTCATCCTCCAGAAATATTGAGAATAATGTCTTCAATAAAACTTGTCAAAAAAATTAAACGGGTGGAACAAAATTGAAGATGTCTCTTTAATTGAAGACAAATCCCCCAAAAACTTTATCTTTCTCTAGGTCAAACTAAATATCCTGATTTTCCAAGTTTTTTTGCTACTTCGTCTCATTAGTATCTGGCAGACAGAAATAGCACTTGACGCCAGAAGCCAAAAACTGATCAAGCGTGGATCCTCAACAAAAAAGTGGTCCGGAGTACATTCTCAAATACATGTATCTAAAGTGGTTTTCTACTTTAAAATAACTTTTATTACTTAGGGCCGATGTCTTCACCCTCGCCTAACTTTCAAACCAGGTTTACCGTGGTTTTAATCCTAGCTTAAACGTAAACCCAAGCGAAAAAATCGGCTCTTAGAATAAATATGTTTGTAGTTCATTGTCGAAGTTTTGCAATAGTAAACTGAGATCTTAACGCCTTGAACAATGCCTAACTATCACAGGAAATGTCTAGAAATTAATAAATGAACAACCAAATTACATAAAACTATATAATTATATAAAATTACATAAAACTACACAAAGAGATGCTCTCCATGTTACTTAAAGTAAGTCGTATTGAACATTTTCCCAGATGTATCTTCCGAATGAAAAATGTAAGTTGTATTCGATTAAAAATCTTGATAAATTTAAGATTTATGTCTCACGAAAAGTGAGACAATGTGTGTCATCTGTAGGGAGTTCCCTCCCCAAGAAGAGATAAACTGGTGTCTAATAAGAGATCTTCTACCGAAAGAATTTTTCATCACAAATTTTTGTTTCTTATAAGAATAATTGAAAAGAGTACAAATGAATTGTGATAATCAAGTTCTTGTTGCAACAACTATTTGTATCGGAAAAGGATAGAATAAAATTACAATAAAGAGGGGTAGAAACGGGTAAAATATGGAGAAAATTTAGAATAGAACCTAAGTAACTTTGAGAACCTGTACTTGTTTGCTTTCTTTTTCGATTATTACGACGTGACTATAACACTTTGCACTAATTTTCCAGTACATATCGAAAGCTGACGGTTTCTACAAAAATATTAAGCAAAGAGTAGGGTAGAAAACGGTGAAACTACTGAGTAATAAACAGAAGAAAGACCCCAAAGAGAATCTCTTATTGTTACTTACGTCTTATTCTAAATTTTCTCTGGAAATAAAACTATATTAAAATTGAGAGTAATTGATACCCAAATGGAACAGCACATATCATTTTACGTTTTAATGTCACTGCAAAGAGACACAGATAAAACTTGGACCAATTCAACTTATTTCTAAAAATTTAACAATAATTTTAATAATTGAATTATCCATATGCTTTTTTGTTATTTCCACCAAATTATTAAAACAAACACCTTAAATAGGTTTTTTCAATGCATTCAAAGCTAGATTTTTCTTACAACATATTTTGAAATTCTTAACATACAGGAAAGTCACAGGGCTTGCGCAAAGATCCTACAGGCATCAATGAGATTATCTGCTTGTAGCTCGGACCATACGGTGACTGACTCAGTAAAGTATAAAGTATTCCTGTGAATTTTTGACTAGCAGATTAATTCATCATCAGATTGCTTCCGTGTTTAAAATTTAGGAAATCCCATAAGATTATTAAATACACTTTCCATACCTATATATGCACAGATTTTCAAATTACCTCCACACAATCAAGTTTTGATTTGATTGTAGATATTGTAAATTAACGATCACAAGAAGCATAGAATATTCTAACAAGTTCTTTGGATTTTTCAATCAGTGCCTATTCATGTTTAAATTATGGTTATGCTGTAATCTTGATGATCAAACCTAATTTTAAAAACAAATAGCACTGTTATAAACGACTATTTTCCACATACCCAATCTACTAGTATGCTATAATATGGACACAATTCAAACCTTTACAAAACATAATCCCCCATGAAAAGCCGCTACTATTTACTACTGCCACGTACCTATTTTACATGTTTCTCCTGTTCAGTCACCAGCTAGAGTTCGAATTTTTCCTCTGGTTCAAGCGTTGCTGGTTGACTTCGCGTATCGGCAATTTTCTTCGCCGATGATCGTTCGCTTGTTCTCGCGGGGCCCCCGGGAGCTTCCTTTTCCTGCTCCGCTGCACCTACTGCGTACTGCCTGACCAACAACGACTACTTTGATTTAGCTCGCGCGTTCCGTGTGTCGCACGACCGCACTGCTCGCGCGCTCTCTCTCTATCTTTCGCTCACAGGGCAGGGCTGCAACGCCTGTACTGTGCTGAGTGTGTAAATTCCTTCGCAACTTCCTTGCACTGCGATAAAAACATTTTTTTGCACTCCTTAGGTAAATTTATGATTCAATTTTGCACTTTTTATTTTTCGCTTTTCATCGAATGCTCACACTCTGTGCGTTTCATTTGTGTTGCTTTCCACCAGCAGGATTTCGCCTGCCACTAGAAATCACGGTTTCCGGTTGTTTCACAACTTCCTGTTTGCAGAAGTTTGCACTGTAACTATTTTTGTACAATTGTAAGGCCACGTTTTGCTATTTTTTTTTTTCTTTCGCTCGTTAACACATTCGAGAAACGCCTTAATCCTTTTCAATCCACACACATCGAAACAAACAGAAATTAACTTTTCTTCTAAAGAAACACTTTTCGTACTCTAGCAGAAGAAAGGGCGTTAGAATATTAATCACAAGTTTCCAACAACAGATCCTTTCAAGCACCAATTGACTGTATTATTGCTGCTACTAACACTGGCGGTGCAACAAATGATAATTTTGTTCAAGTGCACAGTAAATGCAAAAGGTCCTGCGCGCAACAGCCGAAAGGAAAGAAACGTTCTTACTCAAACCGCGGCACCTATCCAACTAAAAGCATTTTAAATATAACTTTTTGACTTCCACGCCACACTAAGCCGAGCGCACCAACACAACGGCACTTTCCGAAACACACTTCGCTATGCTCCTCGTTCCTCTCCTCTCTTTGTCCAGTACATGATAGCTTAGCTAGCCGTCACAGACAGGAGTACGCAAAGGTTCACTGCGCACGGAAGAGAGAACGATATAGAAAGATAGAGCGAGAAACAACACTGCCGAACGTTCGTATCGTGAGAATTCCTTTTTCCTTCGTGCGATCAATTGTATAGCAAATGGTACGGAAAAGAGACAACAAATAAGAATCAAAGCAAACTTGCGTGGGCAGAGTGAGATGCGAACTCAAAGTATTCATCCGAACGATTCAACATTTTTCATTCATCTAGGCACTCATTCTACGCTACACACGTATATAAACAGTTACGTTACGACGCTTGCAAATGTGTTGGTGCCTCTGGCAGGGAGATTGTAGGATTCCTTTTGTGCAATGGTACGAATGAACCTGTATCGTGGCGACTGGCGAGTGCGCACAAGCAAAGTGCTTTAATTTCATTTACAAAACCGTGTTGTGTAGCGACATGCAGGAGTCGAGAGCTGTATGTATGGGCGAGAGTATCATCATTCTTCAATGTGTGAAAAAGTCGCTCCAGCACAGTCGTTGGTATACTTTGCGGTGGAGTTATCGCAGAAGAGTAAACACTATTGGATAGTGGGATAGAACTAGAATATAAACAATATTTTTATTTCGCATGAAAATTATCAAGTTCCAATAATAAATCAATAAAATATTGGTAGATCGTTCATCTCAGAGCTTTACCGAAGAACAATTGACTTTATTAAACCAGAGCTGAATTATGCGATAAAATCAAAACCAAGCTTTGAGCAAATAATTATTGACCTGGAGACGGATCAATAAATGCAACCTTTTTTCATTAATAACGCTAGATCCCCGATAGCAAAAATATTGAATATAAATATTCTGAAAATATCAGGCATAATAACTAACAATTATTAAATATTTGAGGGAAAAGTCAGTTTTTTTAAGGCTGACAAGAGAAACAAAGTAGTAGTGATGGACAAGGAGCAATATAACGCTGGCATGACCCAAAAAAATATCTATAGGACTGCAAACAATCTTGGGGGAGAATCTAACTCGTCTCAAAGATACAAATGTTCACTTTCACATTTCTGATCTCTGATGAAATCACAGATGAAGAGATTATGGTCTTTTTTGATGTAACCGCCTTATTCCCAAGTTAGAGGATTGGTTACTTCAACAAAAAGCAACATTCTATGGAAAAGCAAAGTAAGATCTTATAGTAAACTTACTCACTTTCTTGCGGAAGAAAATTATTTCAGATCGTGAGGTGTCTTCTATAAATAAACTATGGGTAACCCACTCTGTCCATTTCTTTAAGAACTATTGTTGACGATTCTAGAGAAATGTTTAAAGGAAAATGCATGCTACTAGAACGCTAATAGAGATTCGTTGATATCTTCTGCATTATCAAACGTAAAAAAATATCCCGTATGTTGGAAACAATTAACATCATCCATAAAAATATCAAGTTTACACATGAAGAAGATTAAGTTAACAATTTGCCTTTTTGGATGTGCTTACAAAGATATAGGGTCCTTAACTTTCGAAATATATGGGAAACCTACAAATGCCGAAAGCATTATACTAAATACTTCTAATGATTTTTATCAATATAAAATGGTCGTTTTCATCACATGGTCTATATATTGCTCAAATTACCATTAGAAGAAAAAGAAGAAATTTAAGAGACAGAAATCATTTACGAAATAGGCGAGCTCAACGGGTATCCAGAGCAATCCATCCAATCAATTATTTATAAAAAATTTAAGATGCTTAACAAGCAAACTCTCACAACCTTAACCCCAACAACTGGAGGTTTAAAAGGATAGCAATAAACTTCAACAAAAATGCGCCTAATCCACATAGAAATACATTAAGAAAAAGTTTAGTTTTTAATAGTTGAAAGTACCAATCAAAATCAATACCAGGATCCACAAAGGATCCGATAGAAACATTGAGCAAATCGGGGCTATACAAAATATCATGTTCACATTGCGATAAAGTTTATATTCGACAAACCAGGAGAACATTAGAAATTCGTTTTAATGAACATATTGCGGAAATAACAAAAGCTTTTAAGAAATCTGATAAAAATTAACCATATCCCATCATATCCAAGGTAACGGAGCGTTTCTTTAGAAAAGCATTACCTAACCACTAAAGATATTAAAATTCAACTTCAGATATCCAACTCTTAGAAATTGGACGTAGCTGAAAGCTTGGAAAAACAAACATCCCTCTCCTTTCTTACTAAACCGACAAGGCAACGGATATTTAAGGCTCTTCAAACTACTAAACAATAATCCTTCAAACCAGGTAATGTATTAAAGCACTAATCATTTTAGAATTTTTGATCGCACACCTTTTGATAAAACTTATTATTGTATTGCCGGTAATCTAAAATTTACGATAACCAATGGAAAATGCTTCCTTTTTCCGTTCATATCACTTTCCTTACGGGGAATTCCTACCTGCAGCTGTAGTTCTCGGTCATTCGGCGATCCGATTACAGAATTTCAATCGGATTTTGAAAATATGCAAACTCAATTCAACCGAAAGCATTTTTCTATTATATTTCATGAACAATTGTGAATATCTCATATCAAATTACAGTGAAAATTGTCATAGCTTCAATAGATAAGTGACAACATTTGAAATTGTTATTAGTAGTTCGTGTACAACATTAGAATATCTGAATTTAAGGCTTCAAAAACTTACCAGCGAATTCAAACTAACAGGTCTATATAAATAATAAGAAATTATTATACCAACCAGTTTTGTTACTACCCATTCCCTTATTACTATTTAGAGATTCTTGGTAGATAATCTGCGAACTGAACTAACATGCTGTTAACGATAACGATTTAAATAACTTGCCGTTAGTTCCTTTCCTTCCGCCTTTTCCTTTAGCCGTAATGGTTGGCAGTTAGTGGGTAACTCTAGCTAGCAGTTATAACGAGATCCTATCAAACGGTTACAACACAGATTAGATTCTTGCCGGCAACGACAGATGCTGGGTCATCAATAGTTGCACGATATTGATTCGATTGTTAGACTTCTGGTCGGTCATTTAAAATATGTGAGGTAGCAAGAGTGGCTACGCGAAACGAAAGATTAAATTTAAAACATCTATCTGCAGGTTCTGTACAAAGTTACCACCTGGGTACAGCCCTCGATGATTTGTCAGCGGATTCAAAAGTAGTGGTGTCATCCGATTGCGCGATACGTGAACCAATGCGATTTCTGACGAACGGAACAGATATTTGGTATCAAAATCATCTACTGTGTTGATGTACTTGTCACTGCTTTGGCTTATATCCGATTGTATGTTTTCGCTTTGATAATATTGTAAGTAGGGGTTTGCCCACTACTCGGGTTCTGGTTTGCCCGGCGAACCCTTCTTTTCAGGGCGGCCTAGGTGCTCCTACCGGAGTTTCGGATTTTCGTATAATAACAAACAAAAAGGAAAAACAAATAAATTAAATTTTACCGTGTGTTATTTCCACCTACTCTCCCTTCACTGTACACTGCTGCTGCGGGCGGATAGGCGGGCGGTTTCCTCCGACCGGCCGGGACAGCAACGGCCGAGTTCTCCCTATTTACGTTGGCTGCTCCGGCAGCGGTCCTTAACAATTAGCCAGGGAGGTGAGCTTTGCTCCTTTGTCGGAACCTCCCTAGCGACGGTGGTGACGAATCACCGGATTCTTAGCTCCCCGCAAAGAATCCCGGAAGACACCGCAGTGTTCTTCCCAGGGGGAGCCGCTGTCCACCCTGCTTCGCTCTCCTTGGCTATTAGCTGGGAAGGAGAGCAAGGCTCGTTCGGCTTATCCTTCCCAGCGAGGGCGGAATGGTGCGTCTGGATCCTTTACGGTTAGCCGGGGAAGCGAAAGCTCCTTGATAATTAGCTTCCCCCGACGGCGATCCAGCACCACACTTTCTTTAGCACCCGGACCACGGGCCGGCACTTTCGACGGGAATCTACCGTCGCACACGCGCACTTAAAGATTTTACAGTGGCGGGAAACTGTCCCGAAAAAAAACACTACAATTTTCTGGACGTCTGATTGTCACCGTGGTCCGTCACTTTCTCTCTCTTCTCACACGATGGCCGCCTTCCACCTCGACCGAAAACACCAACACCAAAAAAACCGTACCGCTGCATAGCTGTCATCACCTATGTGCAGCATAGCCAGTACACGTATTTCAGCAGTAGGAGAGCGGTGGCCTATCTAAGCCCTATGTTAACTATGTACAATTGTCAAACAAAAATTACTACACCTATCTGAACGCACAAAACCGTTCACAAACGTGAAACTATATGAAAATTTACAAGAAATAGTGAACGATATCGAAACAGCGGTGAGCATAAATTTTCGTAAACAATACACTCTACGGAGAGAGTACGCACGAAAGGGTATATTTCCACCCAGTGCTAAATTGTTACCCTGACGGGTTACAATATTGAAAGCCATATGCGATGAATTTTCTACGGTTTCGTTGTAATTTTTGGTGGACAAGCGGGGTTTGTTTAGCTACATCCGCTAGCTTGGCGGGCGAAATCTGAAAGCTGGACTGGCATCGTTGGAAGTTAATGGTGAATTAGGACGGCAACGACAATCGTTAGATTCTTTCTTTTTATTTGCAAATAATCAAAAACAAACCTTTTACTCATCGAAGTAATTCTGCAACATAAATAAATAACACCATTTGCGCTGACGGGATATGAACAGCTATTTTTTAAGCTTGTAGAGCTTTGATTACCAATGCGACCATTTAAAGGAATATTGTGGTATGACTCAATTTGATGTTATGCACCTCAGCTTTCCCTTTATAATTGAGATACGAAGGGCCTTGTCTGATTTTGTATATTATCCCAGTTAGAATCAACTCGTTTAATGAATCTGATGACATTACTAGGGTTTGAATGCCACATCTCAGTGGGCTGTAGGAACCCTTTTCCAAGAATTGAATATCTGTAACTAACAAGAGCGCTGTAATTACAAAACAGATGCTCCTCTGTCTTATTCTTAAATTGACAGAAACGACAACTCAATCTTTCCCATTTTATGTAGATGATATCTACTAGGGCAGTGATCGGTAAACAAACCAGTTATTATTCTAAGGTTACTCTTACTTAGGTTAAGTAAAGTTCGAGCGGCTTTAGCACTCGGCTTTATAAATTTCCTTGCATGTTTTGCAGTATCTGTGGCGTTCCAGTTCGATTTTACCATAGACATTTCCCATTTCCTAAGTTCCATATTTAAGGTACAGGTTCAGATTCCACAGAAAGATTCCGCGCCTATAAACTCGGCCTCGGAACCTAGTCTTGCCAAACTATCATTTGATTCATTTCCTTGAATTTCACTGTGACCCCCGAAGCAAGTTTAGCACCCAAAGCAAGCTTACTTCATTATTCCCTGCCAATTGCTTAAGTAAGACAATGCATTCCCATGCTAACTTCGACTGACAAGTTGAGGCTTTCAGCGCATTAAGAGCTGCTAAGCTGTCTGAAATGATACATATCGTTGCAAATCTATATTTCCTTTTGAGACAGATATACACACTCAGGAATTGCAGAAAACTCTGTCTGAAACACAGTTCAGTAGTGTCCCATCGGGATAGTTGTTCTTATCCCTGGTCCAAACACCCCGGTTCCTGTACTGCTATTCATTTTTGAACCATCCGTAAAGAAAACAATAGAGCCTGAATGTAGATTTGGCCCACCTGTTTCCCACACATGTCTACTTGTTACAGTCACATTATTGGGAATTTCATGGTTTGGCCTCGTCTGCATCTAATCTACAATTTATATTGAAATTTTTGAGGACCGTTATATGCCCTGTCATATCTCCTTATACAATCTTTGTAGATCGAATAAATTGCAAGGCACTTTTTTCTGCCTGCAATTCCACGCACTGATGAAGCGGTAGGAGATTTAGAAGAGCATTTAAAGCCACGGAAGGTGTGTTCCGAATCATAAATCGTATAAATCCATTGAATCATTTTAAGGCCAAAGGCCCCATATTTTACCGTAAGTTCTTTTGCAGTCCCAGAAGGCATTTGTAGCTTTACTAACTACCTGTTCCAGGTGCAAGTTCCAATTAAGCTTGCTGTCCAAAATAACGCCGAGATATTTAACTTCTTTTGAGAATTCAATTAGAACTCCATCTAGAGTTTGTATCAATGAAACGACTATATCTAACAAATGCTTCAACACAAAATAACGTTGGAAAGGTCCATTGTGAACCAGAATGGGTATAAAATCAAAAATCAGTTGGAGACGACTGCGTAGCAAATTTGTTAGTCTCAAAAATTAAAATCTCTTATTCTTCCATAATGACAGCAAGCGTTTTTACAAACTCCTTACAACCAACCATTTTTTAACAAAAAAAATTCAAACAAAATTTAATTTAGATTACAAACTGACAAGCCATGTACACTGACGTGTTCGTTCACCCTATTTTAACCGGGAAATATGATATTTTCACCCACTCACATAATTTGGAACTTTTTGAATTCGCAATCTCCTATACTATTTTTCAAGTAAACGACAAGTAATGGTGGGTCACCTAAAATAAAGTGTCAACAGATACGTTTGAAAACCAAGTTTAAGTTGTATTTCATTTTTGTTTAAAAATCAGCTGAAAATAGCTGATGATCATAGCGTACTGGTGAGGACACCTACTATTGATTTTTATAAAAAAAATAATTCCCCAATAAGAGATTTCTGTTTATGTCATGGTCACCTGAACTTCAATTCAAGTATTTTTACGAGAAATACTAAATAACTAAGACCGACGACGCCGAGCAGGTCAATGCTATTTTTCAAAGAAAAATTGCATAAACCTTTATTATAACATACCAAGCTAGTAGTGCTATTTTAAAAGGTTATACCATTCACAAAAACAAGTAATAATTGCAAAAGAATTGAACATAGAAATTTAGTGTCTTCGATAAAGTTTATTGCAACATTAGCTCTCAAAATTTTACATGACGTTACAGTATGGATTGTGTGGATGTCCTTTACATCTCCCGGAATCCTATCTTGAAGCAAAACAAAGATTTGATACTATCATTTCGTTTTGAAAATTGACGTTCTAGTTCAACAGACGTTGCAACCGATTCATAATGTACATGACAATTGCATGACTAGTGCTACGATCCTCTTGATCACTGCAAATCCATCATGGATTAGGCGGAATGGTTTATGAGACCAGCACCTTACGCTTTGATCCGTCAAACCACAAATCTTTCCGGGGTTGCCCAAAGCTAGCGATTATGTCTCCAAATTTAATCAGAGGGTTGACATTTATTGACTCAGGTTATGCTAAGGCGCACTTGGAGCTGTTGTAAGATTAGTGAATATGGCTTACAAGACCCTCTGTCACAAGCCACGGGAATTCTTTGTAAATCTGGAAACGGCTCTCTGATATTACCAACAAGTATAGTTTATGAATCTTGAATCATTTCTCGATCATTTGCAGGTGGTTTAGTTGAAATTGGTTGAAAATTGAGAAATCTAAAGCCAAATAAACACCTAAATTTTAAAGTAGTAAGTATTTTGCAGACGCTATTTTTGTATCGTTCAGCTTCCCAACACCGCCATTTGGCGGGGTAAGTTCTGTAGTTTATAAGTGTAGTTAGAACACAACAAAATTTCAATTCTACCATATTACTGTAAAGTAACTTACCAATAATAAAACTTCGAGAAATATGCTAATTTTACAATTGTATTGAAGTACCACGCACAAAATAGTAAATAGTTTCCCTCAAATTTGCAATTTTCATCCCAAAGATAATTTTATGTAATGATTTTAACAATGTATTTGTGTGATGAGTGAAAATGTTGGAAAAAGGTTTTATTGGGGAAGGCAACAAAAAGCGTGTATTATATATTTCACAACGGTCCTGAAAACCTCGCCAAACTATGTAGTTGAAGCGGCAGAAGGTTAAGACATAATAAACTTCGCACTTTGTTTATGAGAATCATCTTAAACACATCACGGAATACGAAGGTCTAGACGACAATCAACTGGTGGACGGTCAATCCATCCTACTTTATCTTTCCTCCTTGGGCAAGGCACTCTTCATCCTCAAACAACGTCATGGAACAATGAAGGTTAGATTGTCATCTGTTAAGTCTGTCAGATTACTGCTACATGATGTAAGTGCTAGCAAGAGAAACAGTACGCAATATCCTTTATTTCTAGCCTTCAAATGTAACATCTGCCCAATTGTCATTACAATATGTCTGTTTGGAAATGTTGGATTCAGTCTCTGTGATTCAATGCTTTGTCATTTTAATGGCTAGTAGCTCTATTTTATGGTACCCGGGACACAGTCAATAATTTAATGGATCAACATCACCTTGGGTGTTTCAGGAATCAGGAATCAGAATATATTGGCTCAAATGGCACGTCCCTCGTACATAGTCGGGGATTTGTGCCTGGGTGTTTAATCCCACCTGGTGTCGGAATCTAAAACCGTGTTTTTTCTTCATATACAGTAAAGACCCGATTTTATCAGCCCCCGATTTTGTGTGTTTTTACCCACAAAATCATATGAAAATTGAAAATAGTTTGATGGGCTTAATTTGCAATTAATTGTTGGCCTACTTGGCTAGAATTTGGATAAGTCTTAAAGTGGCATGGGTAACGGTGCAACAATCGACGCAAGTCGATTTAGTCGGTGGGAAAATTGGTAGGACTTTTATGTAATTGTTATATTTGCTTGAAACTGAATGAAAACATATGCTCTTATTCTTCTGTGACATCGTTCCGTAAAGCCTACTTTATATTGTTGAAAAAGCCAAACTCCCAGTGTGCACGCGATTACTACATCGCAGAGTCGATTGAATTGCCCACTCACCCATACATAGAGCGGAAGTTCACTCGCTACGTATGCACAGTATATACCTCCATATATTTATTGCCTGTTCACTTTACCGTAATCTTTCAACTTTAGCGTATCCATCGCAGCTCCACCAGCAAGCCCGTGGCGAGGAATTACTCTACATGGAAAACAATGTACCCTCTCATAGATACATTTTCCATTCGGCTTTCTGATGGCTACCCACCTACTTGTCGCTCGCTCCTTTCGAACACACACCCTCTCGTAGACGAGTTATATACGGCGACGACAGCAATTTCCTCTGCAATACAAAGTCAATCTGAAATAGATCGTAATTTATTCCCCCCTGCAATAGGACGTGATCGTTCAATTTTCAGGGATTTTTTCCTATGAGAATCCCACACAACCCCTGATTGGTGCTGCTTGTGTGCGTAAAGCCTGTTGCGCGGTGCCGGTATGTGTTGGTGCGATCCTCTAATAAGAATCTAACTAGATCGTGAGTTACATTTTCAGCCGTAGAGCATTCTCTTCCATGCTCCACTTTCATTACCTCACTGCAAAGTCCCACAAACGTGGGTAGTTGGCTCCCCTTTTTCGTTTTAATGTATGTAAAGATGTAAGTTGTGTGAGTCGAACGAGGATTCCACTGTTCAGGGCAGATTTGTGGAACACGTCATTGTGTGAGTTAGCCTATTTCCTATGAAATTAACTTTTATTACACGGCCGGTTGGTTGCCGGGGGAGAGTGAGACAATACCATAGAGAAGGGTGCAGGCGAAGAAGTGAAATGGCATCAGCGAGAATTGAAAGGAATCGTGTGTCTATTTTATCTGTAAAATATAACCCCAAGCAAACCTCTCCACGGACCACGATGAGTTTATGAGATGGGGTGTTTCGGGGGGCAGAAGAGAGTGGCGGATCGGAGCCGCCTAAGGGGCTGGTGGATACATGTTGGCCGAGGGGAGGCGAGTGAAAAGTGGAATTAGAAAATCCCGAGATGTGAAATGCTTCATGCTTCTTCTGTGCCTTTTTTGTTCCTCCTGTCTTACTTCGGCTCAAGGAAGTCGAGATGGGGCCATTCAAGCGTGCAGCAGAGTAGATTCATGTGAGAGGCGATAGAATTAGACGAATTATTGAAGAAAAAGCGCTGCGAGGAGAAAGAGGAATCAGGTCTCGAATTTGTGCTTCCTACTTGATTTTGTGTGTTCCTTTCCTGCCAACTTGAACGTTTGATTACGCGAGCTGGGAGTGGGGTTACCAGTTGGGGTCAAGTTGGAGATGGAATTTTTTTGAGTTTGTTGTGTTTCGGCAGAAAGCAGCTGAGGGGCAAAATCTGTATAATTTTGCTATTTGTTTCTAGGACTATGTTAACTAGAATCGGCCGATCAACGTGCTTTTTGGTCAACCTGACTGTCGGAATAAGCACGTATTTCTTGAGCGTTTTTTCAAAATGTCATATCTGCAATGAGTTACTCTCTTTGTTTACTTTCTCTTTCGATTTTTACGGCGTCACTATAACACTTTTCACATATTTTACAGTACAGATCGAAAGACGGTGGTTTTAACTAGCATATTATGCAAAGAGTTGAGGGATAAATGTTAAAGTGACCGAATTATTAACAGAAGAGAAAGTAAACAAAGAGAGTAACTCATTGCAGATATGACGTTTTGAAAAAACGCTCAAGATTTATGTCTTTTACGGCAGATTCCACGATGACACACCCAATCGCGACGATTCTTGATTAGAATACTGTGCAGTATCTACCAAGGGAATTGGATTGCTTTAATCTCATTTCACGACAGTAGACACCAGCACAAGTTCGACATTCCAAGAAAGAAATTTATGTGCGCCGGCCGTTCAGCATCGCCACGGACGCATTTTATTTCTATATTGCAGTATATTTTGTTGAACACTATCTAATCATTGGGAAGCTTGTCGCTCACAGTTCGAGAGCGAAAAAAATAGATGCATTTGCGCTCCAGAGGGTTTGTTTTGTATTTAAATTAGGAAACAGCGCTACTTCGGATACATGTATTAGTTTAATGGATCAAGTGGATTTTTAAAGTAAATATTTCAATCGTATAGCTGATTGCACATTTCAAGCGGAATCCGAATATTTCGACGTGGGACATGGCCAAAAGACTCGTGGCTCGCAAAGATTCGTCCCGAGGGCCAAGAAACGATCCGTATTGAAAACGTACAAGATGCAGAACTTTTCAAATCGGGACGCACACCAGCAGAATGTTGACAAAATGCGCACCCGGGAACTCTACATAATCCTGCTAACGAAATATCGGTGCTGCGTCATTGATGATGAGATCCACATCAAAGCGGATTTCAAGCGGTTGCCGGAGCCTTCAGGGGGTAAGGACAAGTTAGCTGTGAATGACCGTTTCAAACGGAAGAAGCAATCGAAATTCGCTTCGATGTACCTGATTTGGCAAACCATATGCACTTGTGCTGAACCATTCGTGACCAAGGGCACCTTGCTCGGTGAGATTTAGAAAACTGAAGGCCTCTAAAAACGGGTTGTATAATCCATAGTGTGTGACCTATTTGGTGGATGTTGTGCCTAAAAACATGAAGCTACCGAACTGTCCTGAACTCTGTCAGATCGAAGCCTATTGAGCCATGACGTAGAGCGAACTTCGGAAGGCACAAAAAATGGCGAAGGATGAAAGGAAATGATGAGAAAAACGTACCCGAAACGACTGTACATGCTGACTTGATGGAGGGCGTCAATTGCAAATGTCTTAGCATTTTACGTAAATTTATTTGAAATTTAACCGACATAAACACTTGGTTGAGCTTGGCAATTTCCCGCCCAGCTGCGTAATCAGTAGATGTTTATACTGATATCTCTGAAAAGTGTCATTTGTTTGCTAATTTTCAGCAAAATAATTCCCGAGTTTCAGAAAACAATTGTAGTTTTTACTCAGATCTCAGCAAAAAGTGAATTTGCCGAGTACTCCGCTGTTCAAATTTCGGTGAAAGTTGCAAAAAAGGGCTGAAATTCGGCAGAAAAAATGCGTATGTAAGTTGAAATAAATACGTATACTGAACTACTGTAAAACTTCGATTTATTTCCGATAACTATAGCCTGTTTACCAATCAATCTAAAGTGCCACAGAAATGATCGATTTTAATCATAGAAACAGCTGCGCTGAACATTCCGTGGAGTGTCTGTTTATAGTATTGACACGAGGAGATCTGACAGTGATAAACACAAAACGTGGTATGAGCAGTGATAGTAATTGGTATTCGAGATCGTTAAGTAAGGTTGGAATGAATTGGTCGGATATACCGCATTCTCACGACAAGAACGCCATTCACAGCATGTTCTCGTGACACGCAATGTTTAATTGACTCCGCTTTAGTTTTGGGCCTAGCCTTCTTGAACCAAACATTATCATACTCGACGACAAGACCAGATAACACATACTAAAGCGCTCTGGATCACACGTTTAAACGATATCAGTACCAAATTCTTTGTTGGATGGGTCCAAATAAAATATCGCCCTGTCAATAAGGTTCTGCCGGGCAGATAAACATAAGAAGCCAACTAGTGGGAAAACCCCTACTTACATCATAGAGCCATTTCAAGAAAGATTATGTGTGTGTGATACCAGTTACAAAGAAGCCAATTATTTGTCAATATGTGTATTATAGAAATGTAACATCAAGCAAGTTTAGGATGAATTTCTCTAAATTCTTAAATTAAATGGAATTTTTTTTTGCGAAAACTCCAACCTTTGTTTCGACCTTGAGCTCGTGCTGTTTGTTGTCTAAATTGTTATTTCTTGAGCGTTTTTTCAAAACGTCATAGCTGCAATGAGTTACTCTCTTTGTTTACTTTCTCTTTCGATTTTTACGGCGTCACTATAACACTTTTCACTTATTTTACAGTTCAGATCGAAAGACGGTGGTTTTAACTAGCATATTATGCAAAGAGTTGAGGGATAAATGTTAAAGTGACCGAATTATTAACAGAAGAGAAAGTAAACAAAGAGAGTAACTCATTGCAGATATGACGTTTTGAAAAAACGCTCAAGATTTATGATTTTTCAGAAAATGTCGACTCCAGCAAAAGATGAGATCACCTCGATGTACAAGCTTCCAACCGATTAACCGGAAGTCACACTTCAATCGGAATCCTCGGACCGACCTTAGGACACGACAAGTCAGTCTACTAAAAAGAGATAAAGGAGACCAACGGGCGCGACCGGAGTAGGTAAGAACCACCGCCGGGGACTAGGCTGAGCTTAACGTATCGTCGCAGATAGGTCATCGGGGCACCTGAGAATCTGAAGTCATCCTCCACCCAAAATCGCACGATTGACCGACCAGCATCGAGATAACGGTTTCGAGACAACTTTCGACGTTAGGAAATCACTCTGTCGGAGTGCGCTAAGCCCACCGCCGGGGACTAGTTCGAGTAGATCGTGAATCAGCACCAGTAAATGGTCGTCAGGCGCCTTTGAATTACAAGTCATCCTTCGTCCAGAAGCGCAGAACCGATCTGTGTATCCGACTGGGTAGCAGCGGTTTTGGAAGATCTTCCACTGCCGGGGAACTCTTCGTCGGTGTACGAAAGGACAATTCCGAGTAGTTTGTAGTGAACCACCGGCTTGAATCGTCGAGGCACCTGTGAACCGAAAGTCACCCTCCAACGGGAATCGCTGGGCAGACCTCGGCAGTCTGCCGGACAGTATCGAAGCAAGAATAACGCGTCCGGTAAAGGTTTCGGGGCACATTTTTTCTTCGGGGAACTCTCAGTGAATGCAGGTTCGGTGCGCCGAGTCGCACCGAACGTGACAAACCACCAGTGCAAGGTCGTCGATGTACCAGTAAACTGGAAGCCACCGTCCAACCTGAATCGCAGGATCTACCACGGCATCCCACTGGTCAATGTTGAGAGAAGCGCATGAACAATATCATACCGAATCATGGAAGGGCGCAGTAGCAGCACTGATATGTCGGTAAGCAGCGGAGACCAGCGAACTAGCATGACCAGCTTGACTTGAAAGCAAGCGAAGTACATGAGCAGTGAGCACAGCCCATCTCTATCACTTCAATTGGAATCCAGGGGAATCAGGCAAATGTCCGACTTTTGGTGGAGGTTAGAGGAGTAGGGTTAAGAGTTATCTTCTATAACCAGTGAGGAATACTGCAACGAGGATACACCAGTCGCTCACCCTCACGGGAATACAGAGGCGTAGGATCATGTGGACGACGGAGATGAACAAATTCGTGATCCACGAATACTATCTTTGCACAGCGCTTGAGACCGATATGAGCGGATGGCTTCAGATACTCGAAATATTCGATGAGGCATATCCAGAGTTTGCCGGACTGCTGAATCAGAATGCGATGAACGCAAGGCGTAAAGCAATTATAGGCAACAGTTTGCTCATTCCAGCAGAATCCGATCTGATTCAGCACGAAGTGCCGAGAGAGCTGAGTAGAAGGAACAATAGAGCAAGCGATGTGTTGAGGCGAAGTTCAGTAAGGTTGATCGCGTCATTACCGAATGAGGGCCGTGGGTCTGTAGCCCTGGGTGAGGCATTAGCAGCTAAAGTCCCATCTCTGCCAGAAAACTCACCCCTTGATCGGCAGCTACTACACGATTTGACCTCCAATGTGCGCAGTATCGCGACATGAACCCAATGTCGCGCCCCAGGATCCCGAAGTGGAAGTATTATTTTAAGTTGACATGCGCACCTCTGGTCATGAACGGTAGCGTTCTTCCAACGCACCTGGAATTTGTGCAGAACCTGGAAGTTCTTCAGTCCGTCAGTATTTTGTGCTGTAGTTGAAAATCAGGCAAATATCGGACTCTAGGTGGAGGTTAGAGGAGTAGGGTACAGAGTTATTTTCTATATCCTGTGAGGAACGCTGCAACTAGGAGACGCCATTCACTTACCCTGACGGGAATACAGAGGCGTAGGATCATCATCTGGACGACGGAGATGAACAAATTAGCGATCCACCACTACTATCTCTGCACAGCGCTTGAGACCAATATGACCGGATGGCTTCAGATACTCGAAAGGTTCGGTGAGGCGTATCTAGAGTTTGCCGGACTGCTGAATCAGAATTGGATGAACGCATAGTGTAGAGCAATCATTAGCAACAATATATTCACTTCAGCGAAATCGATCTGACTCAGCACGAAGTACAGAGAGAGGAACAATAGAGCAAGCGATGTATTGAGACGAAGTTCAGTAAGGTTGAGCGCGTCATTAGCGGGTGAGGGCCGCGAATCTGTAGTCCTGGGTGAAGTATTAGCAGTCTCATCTCTTTCAGAAGACCCACCCCTTGATCTGCAACTACTATGTGATTCCGTCTTCAATGTCGCGCCCTAGGATCCCGAAACTGCGAATACTTTCTTTTAACTGGACATGAACATTTCAGGTCGTTCTTTCAATTCACCTTGAATTTGTTCAGAACCCAAAAGATCTGCAGCTAATAGTATTCTGTGCTGTAGTGGCAACCGTTAGATGTTTAGGATACCGACTTACACCTACGGGCGACCCGCCCCAACATCACCGGGAAAGACGAGTACCTTCATGACAACGGAGATTGGAAAGTCGGAGTACAGAGACGGCAAAAGATCGCCGAAATTATGTCATCATGTGGTTGCGATCACTGTACCTACTTCGCATGCCGGGAGCTCACCAGCTGTCGGAAAAACTCAACACACTACTACATCAATTGAGTGTCTTATCAAAAAGGCTAAGGCGTTCCACTGATTCTACGAAGAGACGATACAACAATATCGGATATTCAGTGATAATGAGCCAGCGTTCTATGACCAAATCATCCATGAGAAGTCCGATTTCAGCGAAGATTTACCGAATATCGGCTATGTCACTAGCTTTTGTGTCGGTATTTGGAAGTCCCCCGTATTAAGGTCGCTAGGGTCAACTTTGCTATGGCGCAAGGAGGAATAGGCAGGCGAAAAGATTGACTAGATATCAGCTGTCACCATTGAAACCAATAATGATGTACGCAGAGCGAAACGGTACCTTAGGAATTAGGCGGTTACTGGAGCAGACGGTGTCTAAGACCTTTGGTACACGAAACTGATCGTTGAACATCCTACGAATGATGTATGTTTCATGACGTTACGCAAAACACGCTTAATGCCGGATTTCATCACTCGTTGTACCACAATTCCCCTCTCCAAGGTCAGCAACACGTTCAATTCATCAAAGTACAGAGCAATTACCTGTCTATCAAGTCTGTATAAGATCCTGAGCAGCATCATCACCAGGTCCATGAGCAGAATGATATCCTGACAGAGCAGCAGAAGGGATGCAAGTAAAACACACATGTTTGCAAAGATTAAGCCATCATCGATCCAGTAATTGTTGGACAAGCAGTTTATAACCAACGGGACCTTAGCATGGACAATATCGATTACAAGAAGGCATACAGTACTCATTCCTCATCAAGAAATCGAAAATGTATAAAGTTGATCCTGTAGTCGTGAGGTTCTTGCGGCAGGCGATGGAGAGGTGGACAACCACACTGCAGCTCTGAAATGGGGAACACGTGTTGCGTTCTAGAACGCTCCGCATATTGCTTCTTTCAGCCCGCTTTGGTTTTGTTTGGCGATGAACCCCCTCAGTAGGACACTCAACCGAAAGGGGAATAGCTATCCAATAAGGTATGGAGAAAGCTCTCCCCACAACAGGTGACCCATATCTTCTACATGGACGATCTCAAGATCTATGTTGACTCGACGGAACGACCGGGTGTAATGTCGAAAAGATTAGTGACGACATCGGGCTTGGAGCCGGCCGACTTGTTTAGCTACTATTAGGGCGGTCACCTGCTACAAGGAGCAGAGAAGTAGACGCTAACCCCCGGGGCAACGCTTACCGTGTCGTGATAACCACACGGTGGAAATGTTGGTGACGATCGGGGCAAAAGGGCTGAAAGCGAAGAAACCTCCCGGTCCTTACGGTATCCTCAAACGTGGCACTGAAGATCCTGGCGATCCTGGCGTTTTCGGAAATGTTCAAGATAGTTCTAAAGAAATACCTGGACGAAGGCTACCTCCCGGATAGATGGAAGATCCAGAAGCTGATGTCGCTGCCAAAACCAGCAAGTAATCGCTACTACGTTCGACAGCGTTAGCTGGGTGGCTATCACCGTAGCGTTGCGCCTAATGCGGGTCCCGGACTATTTGTGCAAGGTTCTGAAAAGTTACTTTCAGAATCGAGTGCTGGTCTACGAGACGAACATGGGGCAGAGATCGATTGGGGTCACGGCTGGAATACCTCAGGGCTCGCTCTGGAATATAGTGCACAAAAGAGTGTTAACACTGCAACTGCCTAGGGGAGTCGAGATCGTCAGCTTTGCAGATGACGTTGTTCTGACGATAACCGGCGACTCTCGAGGAAGTGGAGATGTTGATGGCAGATACAATAGGCATTGTGGAAAACAGGATGGTTGATGTCAATTGAAGCTGGCTCACCACAAGACGGATGGATCCAGCACATTGTGATCAGTGTCGGTGGACACTCAGTTCCATCGATGCGTGTGCGGAATGTAGTAGTCGACAATCGGTTAAATTACAACAGCCATATCGACTATGTATGCGAGAAAGCTGCGAGGACAATTAACGTATTGGCAAGGATCATGCCGAACATCGTAGGAGCTAGATGCAGCACGAGACGTCTCCTGGTGGGTGTTGCATCCTCAATGCTGAGGTATGGCGTGCCGGCCTGGGCTTCTGCACTGAACTCAAAACAGAAGCGTGCGAAGTTCATCGGAATGCTATCAGCGGAGGAATACACGAAAGGAAAGGAGACTGGTCAGAGCGGACTCGTTGGCTAAGTGGCAGTAAGAGTTGGACAGCGCGGAGAGAGGAAGGTGGACCAACCGACTCATCCCAAATCTGTCGGTGTGGGTTCATAGGAAGCATGGAGAGGTGAACTTCCATTTGACCCAATTTTTGTCCGAGCATGGATGCTTTCGAGGGTACCTGCATCGGTTTGGACATGCTTCGTCACCCCTTTGTCCGAAGTGTGTGAACGCGCAAGAGACACGTGGTCTTCGAATGTCCTAGGTTCGAAGCAGTTCGAAGGGTCATGTCTGGTGTGACTATTGATAATATCGTCGAAGAGATGTGCCACGACGAGCATATCTGGGTTGCTGTCAACAGAGTGGTTACGAGTATACTCTCCGAGCGCCGTTGGCTAGAAAGCCGCCTTAAAACCACAAATCGGATTTCCGCCGGTGTAGACCAGTTGGGCAGTACGCGACGTTGCTTCGGGTTCGGATCGTCGTGGTGCCAGTGAATCGGATGTCAGGCTTCACCGGAATCGTTGGACCGACCTCCCCACCCTATCGGGTAGCTCGTAAGCTAGATCCACCGACGGGTCCGGGGATTGGAGCGAGAATCCCGCGTCGAATAACTCGCAGTGGGTCGTTGTGGCACCAATGAACCAGAGACTACGCTCCCCCTGTAATCGCTGGACAAACCACAGCACTTACTGGCTGGCCGTTGAGTAGGATAGGGATCGAGACGAACCGAGGAACTAAATGGCTCACGGAAACGAACAACGGTATCGGGAGAAATCTACCGCCGGGGAATTCGCAGTAGGGTGGATTCACCGCCGCGACAAAAAATGGAGCTGATTGGCTCACGAAACAGACATCGGTACCGAGAGAAATTCCGCTCCGCCGGAGTAGGGTAGTTCACCGCCGGATAATATCCGAGTAGATCTCGGTAAAGCTTGGAGATAAATAGCTCAAGGAACCGGGAATCGGTGTCGGCAGAAATTCCTTGAGCTTGAGCTTGTGCGACCACCCCTGGCCGCTACTCCGTTATCGATCTGGACTAGCTGAAGTTGCACAGGGAATCAGTAGATAATTACGCTTGGGAGTAGCGAAACATCTTTCAATGTGCAACTCCTGGTAATCCTAAAGTGTTTATTGATCAATACCGGCGCCGGCCGGGCCCGAACGTAGATCGCGGAAGAAAAGGGAAGGAATTGTTAGTCCGATACTTGCTTTTGCTAGAGGCCGTATATACTACTGCGCACTCCACAAGTATAACGGTAGGAGGATATTTGTTAGTAAGTATAGAAGTTGGATCTACTTCTTCTTTACCGACGCCAGAGAGGTGACTCCACTATTTGGACGAGATATCGATCCACCAACTCATGGACCGGGGACCAACGGCTTTACTTGACCACAGATTTTTTCACCTCAGAAAAATCTCAACGACCTCGGCTGGGATTGAACCCAGACCAACTGGAATGAGTGGCGGTCACGCTTACCACTCAACCACCGGCGCCGTCTCGGTGTCGGCAGAAATTCCTTCGTCGGGGAACTCTCAGCCGCAGTAGGATGAGTTCACCGCTGGGGACTATCCGAGCAGATCGTGTTAAGGTTAGGGGCTGAATGACTGACGGAAACAGGAGCTAAATGGCTCATGAAATCAGCATCTAAACGGCTCAATGGGACGAAAACTAAATGGCGACGTAATAGATGGAGACAAGAAGCAAGAGAAGAGTCGAGAGTTAAATCAAAGCTCAAAAGTCGAGCAAAATGATGGACCTCCTGAGGCTCCGAGATAGAGCAGAAAAAAGAGGTACGGCGAAAGCACAACGCCTCCCCACAACATAGTACCTTGGTGTAGTTCCGTGAGGAAAAAGGGCGAACAAAGAGTAATGAGTGTTGTTAGTGGTTATGCATAAAAGTGAGTCGCGAGGCCCACACAGACATTGTCCCAAATCGTCGAGCTCCGGGCCTCGGAAAAATATTGACAGCTTGAGTAAATTCTATGCATTTTTATAAGAAATGCAAAAAGAAAGAATAAATAGAAAAGGCCAACATCTGGTCACCAGCCAATCTAGGGTTACCACCTCTGGTAAGGCTTTCCGGAGATTTTTACTAACATGGAATAGGCTTCAAGAGAAACATGAGTAAACGCTGAAACCAGACAGATATTTGAGCGATCGCTTGACATTTTAGAGTATTTTAAACGATTTTTATTACCAACTCAGTTGAACAGAAACAAGTTTATTTCTTTGAATCCAAATTAACTCATATTGCTGTAAATTGTTCGCGTTTTTAGATAGGTGAAAAATTAAGCTGCCACGGCTAACTAAATAATCCAAAAGCACCAGCCACTCTCGCTGTGGAGCATAAAACAAACGAGCATTTCTCTCCTCCAGAGCAGTGTGGGAAGCACACTGCGGTGTCTTCCGGAATTTTTAGCGGAGCGCAAATAATCTGGTATTCGTCACCACAGTCGCTAGAAAAGTTCCAACAAAGGAGCACAGCTCTTCTCTTTGGAAAACAGACGCTGCAGGAGCTAGAAATTCAGAAGAACTCGTCAGAAATTCAGTACTATAAAAGTAAAAATTATCTGACGTCTCACCAGACCTGGAGAAATTGATGAAAATTCCAGAGGTTCGGAGATCGCCTCTGAAAACCGGAGTCACATTTGACGGGCGCACACCTACTTCTACGATGGCGAAAAACTGCTTCACCGTATCGTGAAATTCTTCGTTGCAATCGCACCTGCTAACGTAAAAATTGTAATCTTCGAAGTTACCGCATTCTCGCGGGCTGTAGACACACCAGTCAACCTGGATTTCGCAATTAGCGGACCGGTACCTTCGTCCTCTTTCACTTTAAGTAGTAACGCGAGTCGTAGGTAAGCTTTGCGTTATGGTAGATGCTAATCAGAGTCCCCCAAAGATGCGCATGTTTCGTCACTGCTTCTTCCACCTGAAAATTCTGACTCGGCAGATTGAGATAATGTACCGCTGTTGCGTTCACTATCTTGCCCTTCATCTGCGTCCTGCGATCTCGATGGTGAAGCGTTACGATTTCTTTTCCGTGCGGGAAGTATTTCCCGTCCAGCGTAGAAACAAAGGCTGAGGACTGCCTTTCAGGCCCAACGAGACAACCAGATCTTGTTCCATCAGCGTCAGATCTGATCCCCATCCTCATCCAAGAATACAAAAGTATCAATCGAGAAGTCACGACGATGTAGGGTTACGGGAATCATCCGAAACAGCGTTGACGAAGTCAGAATATGGTGGGTGTGATTCTCCGCTACTAGTTCATTCGATGCTAGAACCGTTGGAAACCCACTCATCAGCGGATCATGACGGAACTGGCAACCCTCGATGTCACAACTGCTATGAATACGACACGCTCTACCTCCATGGCTACATAGGCAATTCTGACAAAGACCCAAAGCTCGGGCTTTTCTTCAACGGTCGTCGATGTGTAGCGCTTCAAATGCATTGCACTCGATGCCCAGTTTTGCTGCGATGCACGCTGCGCCGGTTGTCACACTCTTTGATTGTCCAGACAGAACTCTCTGCTCCTTCCATCGCGTGAGAGCTTACGAAGAATCTGACGATCACGTGGGTTGTTCCTTCTGGACTCAGGTTCGAATTTTACGTCGCTTGATGCGTCCCGCACAACCGACGTTATGTAATCGTCGAAGGTTTTAAAATCGACGACTTGAAAACTACGCTTGAATCCTGTCCACATCATCCTTTGATTTGCGGGAAGCTTCGCAACGAGTTCCTGTAGTAGTGAAGGATTCGATAGATGGCAACCTGTCGGACCACGGTGCTGGAATGTCTCACACCTTGCGTAGCAGAACGTTGATCAGCATCTGAGAACGTCCAAATTGCATATTGAAACACTTGGGAAACCGCTGCTGGTAACACCAAACTACTGCGAACTGGTTCCAACCCGGGACAGACAAGAATCGTTGCAGGCGAAGCATGTTCTCACCATCCGAGAAACCACAGGCTTCTGTTTTGTATCGGTAGCTCGAAATAAAGATAGGCCTATCCTCTGGGTCTCCAGAGAATCAGGGAAGTTCCTTCGCCAGGAACTACCGGGTGGCTAACTGTTACTGCGTTGGGCCTCCCGGAGCTCGAACGGGAATCACTTGGTCTTGATGCATATTTTCTGCCGGACGAGGAGGTAGGGGAAATTAATTGAATTCAACAGGGTATGCGGTGTGTTCCGTTTACAGGCCAGCGACGATTCGTCGGGTCGATTCCACCTACTGCATCAACTTCGGAACCACTGCTCTACTCGGTGCATGAGTTCCAACAATGAACCTTCGGAGGATTTTGTTCCCCATAGTGACTTCAACGCGAATGGCCTCAACACGGCTAGAGGAATTGAGTATCGGTGGCTTAATAGCATCTTCATTCAATCACTGCACACTCATGACCAGTTCGCCACAGTCGCGTTCATGCCGGCGCATGTGTAGTGTTGCCATTGAGTTCTTGTCGGCCGGTCTCACGAACACTAATGCAGTTTCTTGGTTGAAAACAATCCCATTTACTTTTGCCGCCTTTGTTTATTATTTTCCACCAGCTAGTGATGTAGTATTTGTGTTATGTGACGTGTACGTACATGAGCCGTAGAAAAGTCTATGCGACGCATTGGTCGCACTGGACCTTATTGTCCGCACTACCAGGACGTTGGTAGCCCGTTTTAATAGCGTAATGGTTCCAATTAGCTTCAAAGTTTGGTGGGCGGTTTCTTTCATTCGCCTCTATTCCAGATTGTAACCATTGGCCAATTATTATTGTTCTTTTTTGCAGGTATTCCAGGACGCTTCTAATTACTTCTATACTTTACATCCTGTCAAGCCTTTCCTATTTTTCCCGCTACTATACTGTACTATACTTCACATTCAATACTATAATTTTCACGTTATTTGCTGTCGTTCACAATGATCTTCGGTGAGGAAAAGAAATGTCAACAGGAACGTCGTCTAGCCGCTGACAGTTTGATGACATTTTTCAACTGGGACGCTGACGCGTTGCGTTAACTAGGCAGTGTTACCAGCTCGACGGTTTCTGCGTTGACAATGATTATAATGATACTTTCCACCTTACTGTAATTCTTGTGTTGTTTTGTGCATATTTTCCGCTACTGTTGTAAAAGATTCACCAAAAAATAAAGAAAGAAACATAGAAAAAGCCTATTAGAATCTCATATTTTACAATATCGTGCAACTCTGGTCCCGTACAGACCAGCTGTACAACACGAATAACAACCATTATAATCATAATTAATAACATAAAATCATCATCATATTCAAATTATCATAAAAGTCGGTTTCCGAAAACATTGCATTCAAACTTTTACATTAGTCGATTAAGCGGAAAACTAGCTTATCGATTTTTTTAGAACATTACCGTTGACTATTGGCGTGTGCCAAAACATAGTATTAAAATATGCCAAACCTCTTTCGAAGTAAGTCAACCACCAAGATAATTATAGAGGAATCCTCTCGAGACCAACCATAGTTATTTTGTTGGGCACAATGCAATGTGTTTTTTTTTTGCTTCAACCTTTTAAAGAGCAAATTCGTTCCTGAAACATACGGCACGACACGCTGACTGATAAGAACCACCACCCGCCGTGGAGTCACAGTTACTCCCACTAAAAATATGGAAATTTTCCAGCTGTTATGCCAGGAAAAACAACAAACCATCACAGGAAAAGTCAACCCTCATCTTGCGGCACAGGGAATGACAGCAGCGACAACCATACACATTATCCGCTAAATAAATTTAATGTGGAAACCAGTAAGGCAAAACATGTCCGTATAAACTAGGACAACAAAACTGCTGATAACGGGAAATTGTACACTCTATCAGGCTGACTTGGCTCGGAATGGCACACACAGCTAGCCACCGGCAGCGGACTCCGAGGCTGGCGGCGGCTGATGTTCGCATATAACCGAACCGACCGACGAATGTGTAACTGTTCAGTGTCATCGCATCGAGCCGAACCGCTGGCTGGCCGGGCCTGTAAAGGTTTGCCGAGCCGTTTTCCCTTTGCTATTTTATGCTTCACTGTGTGCTTATGTGGCATATCCGCTTTCTGTGGGTTTGTGGTGTGGCGACCGTCGACAGAGAGGACTGTGACTCGACTTGACTGATATGAGTTATTTCACATTTTGCTACCGAGGCAGTGCTCATTTTTTTTTTTGGTTTCAGCGTTATTGATTTCACCCTCATCGGATGCAGCGACAGCCTGTTTTATGGTTGTGATGATAGGACTGTGCTGACGCTTCAGCCGCACGGTTCTTCGACAGTTAGTTTGATTAAAATTAATTAATTCGAATTAAAATTGGAACGTTTAGCCTCTTTGCCACCAGCATATTTGCTGCAAGGGGTTTCCTTTTTATTGTATGTATTTTATCTCCGTTCCCGCTTTTATGGCGGTAGTACAGGCGACAGGACTATCTCATATGGGAAAAAGAGGGTTTTTTGTAAAAGGGAAAAGGATTCGCTGGCCTCACACGCAACCCGACGCACTCTTGATTAGTACTTAATTGACTACTTCGACTAGGTTAGACCCCCTTATTTCTCGACTCGCCACATGAGCGCTGTTTACACACAGCCTAAAATAGAAGTAAATGTCATATTTTTTAATCTAAACGATGACAACTTTTTTTAACGCTTCCTGAAAAGGGGTGTCTAAATTTAAACTAAACACGCAACGTCACATAGTGTTCGGTTCGATTCGAACAGTAAACGAGTGACCCCGTATGAAGAGGTCGACTCCCTGCTGGTAGGTGGTAGCGAATGGGAAAGATTTCGCCCGGAGGTGGTCTAGTACGGTTTTCCTGCCGATGTCGATGACAGCTATTACGGCGATAGCGGAATTTATATAACGGTAGGGCACGTGTCGAACAAGGATTCTTACACGGATCTGGCAACCATCATATATTTTTTATATTGTGATTCAATGCTAATGTGTCACACGTGCACAAGGATAGACAATACTTACCGAGTACTGGGAATGGGAATTCAAAGGTTTTATGGAGAAATGAGTTACGTCTCTGGAGGATTTGTTGGTGGAAAGGCAACTTGGTATCGATTTGTTCCTAAAGCCCTGCCAATTTATCATCGGCCACTACGCTTTCAATCAGAAGTATCTCAGAATCTGTTTGGTTTCGAATAAATCTTAACTAGAAGAAAATGTTATGTATTTACATATTGTAACTTACAATATGGTTTTAGCAAAAACTTTGGGCTTGATAAGTTCCATCAACTTCATAAAAAGCTGCTGAACAACCTAATCGGCAACGTTTTGCCTGTATGTGATCATTGTAATAGCATCCTTAGCTATTTTCCACTCTTCTCTAGTTATGCTTTAATGATACCTCAATACATCTCGAACGGAACCTGATTCCTCCTGAGCACTATCTTACGGCATTACTTCGAGAAGTGCTTTATTACTGTGCAGAGCGCACACTCTAATCCAACTACTTAGTAGTTAGTTCCTTCAGTAGGGTTCATCCTCGACACACTATTAGTTTTCTACCATCCAGTGCAGTGAACAAGCTAGCTTTAGGTCAAGAATTAGTGCTATTCTCGTAGGAGAACAATCTGGGTGGCAAACTTGCGATTGCCTAATTTATTGAGCCCTTCGGCTCCCATACGACTTTAGCACGACTTCCTCGTTGAGCTCTCGACTTGTTCGCGAACTATTCGGTCTAGTCCCCGACGATGGACCTAACTGACTCCGACGGAGAATTCCCCGGCGAGAGAAGTTCTCCCGAAACCGAACCAACCACCCAGGTGAAGAAGTCAGTTCGGCGATGTCAGTGTAGCATCCGTTTCGCTGGTGCCCCGACGACCCGCGAAAGAGGGTGTCTCGTCGCGGTATACTCAGCCTAGTTCCCGGCGGTGAATCTACGCCAACGGAAAGTTCCCCGGCAAAAAAAGTTCTCCTGATACCGCACCACAACTTCTTGAGCTCTTTAGCTTCCTGTCCGCTGCCATTTAGCACCGCAATTCCTTTAAGTTCTTTTGTTCTCCTCTCGTTCCATTTTGCTCCACTTCCCCGACGAGCCATTTAGCTCCCGCTCTTGCTTGTTGGCGAACTACTAGGTCTAGTCCCCGACAATGGATCTAGCCTACTCCTACGCAAGAATTCCCCGGCGAGAGAGGTTCTCCCGAACCCGCTTTGTCCCGATCTACTCGATCTAATCCCCGGCGGTGAACCTAGTCTACTCAACGAGCCAGCCAGTAGGTGCTGAGGTCCATCGATTTCGGGTGGAACGTAGCTTCCGGTTCACTGGCGGCCCAGCGACCCGCTGCTAGCTATTCGACGCGGTCTACTCAGTCTAATCCCCAGCGGTGGATCTAGCTTACTCACGAGCTACCCGGTAGGCTGTCGCGGTCGGTCCGGAGATTCCGGTGAAGGCTGTGGTCCGGTTCGCTGGTGCACCGACGACCCGAACCCAGTGCTACGTCGCGTACTACTCAACTGGTTCCCTGCGGTGGACCTAGTCTACACCGTCGGAGAGTTAACCGGGGCGGAATTTCTCTCGAAACCCGATTTGTGGCTTCATAGTGACTAGCCAATGGCGTTACTTTGTTGGTCCCTTCGCCACTTCCTATGCAGCTTAGAGAATATACTCGTAACCACTCTGTTGACAGTGTCCCAGGTATGCTCTTCGTGGTTCATCTCTTCGACGATATTGTCAACTGTCACAGCAGGAATACTCCTACGAACTTCTTCCAACCTAGGGCATTCGAAGACCACGTGTTTCGGTGTTTCACACTGTGGGCAAAGGGGCAACGAAGCATATCCAAACCGATGCAAGTACTTTCGGAAGCATCTGTGTCCGGACAAAAACTGCGTCAAATGGAAGTCGGTAGGTCCACCTTTCTTTCTCCGCGTTGTCGCTCTTCTGCTGCCATTTAACCAACGAGTCCGCTCAGACCAGTCTCCTTGCATTACGTGCATTTCTCCGCTGGCAGCATTCTACGTTCTCTACCAGATTGATGCAGATGGGTATCATCCCAGCAATAACGCATACTGCTTTCGATGATATTGTTCTCTAAGCATTCGCGACTCGTACGACCATCAACCGGAATGTCCTGTTCAGCTTTACACGGTTCCGCTTGGTTTTCAGCGCAGCACCTCAGGCAGAAACCTCATATAGGAGTATATATGATGAAACAGTAGATAGCAGACGTTTCGTGCTGCTTCTCGGACCACCAACGTTTGGCATGATTCTCGCTATTGCGTCCGTTGCCTTCGCCGACTTTTCGCAGGCGTAGTCGACGTGGTTGTTGAAGCTCAACCGGTCGTCGATTATCACTCCCAATAGCTTCAGTGCGCGCTTTGATGCAATCCCGTGCACTCCAACGTCGATCGGCAACCGCTGAACCGCTTTGCAGTTGCTGACCAACAACGCCTCCGTCTTGTGGTGGGCTATTTGTAGCTTGATCCCGTTCATCCAGCTCTCGATCGCGTCACCGACACCCCCACTTCTTCAAGTGTCTCACCCATCACTGTTAATGACACGTCGTCCGCGAGAGCTATGAATTGCACTTTCATGGGCACCCGCAGCGTTAAGACCCCATCGTACATCTCGTTCCAAAGAGTTGGACCTAGATTGGAGCCCTGAGGAACACTCGCTGTCACTCGCATTGACTTTTGCCCTTCGCTCGTCTCGCACAGCAGCACTCTGCTCTGGAAGTAGCTCTTCAGGATCTGGTATAGATAGTCCAGAATCCTCATTCTGCGCTGCAGCGATGGCGTTCCAGCTGGCTGTTTAATGCATTCTCCACATCTATCGTGACCCCAGCGCAGTATCGATCTGCTCATCGCTTCTGTTTAGCTGCCTTCTCAGCATTGTCGAGCACTGTCCGAATTACATCCACTGTCGATGCTCCTTTGCGGAATCCGAACTGAATCTTGGACAGTCCACGCTCACCTTCCGTGAATTTCGTCAACCAGGTAAGGATGATTCTTTCCAGGAGTTTTTCGAGTGTATCCAGCAGGCATATATACGAGACCAGATCGGCCGGTGGCTTATCTGGCTTCGGCAGCAACACCAACTTCTCGACCTTCCACATTTCGGGGAAGTTGCCTTCATTTAGACACTTCTGCAGCACCATCCTGAACATGTCCGGTTATGCCAGGATCGCAGCTTTCAGCACCACGTTTGATATTCCATCCGGACTGGGGACTTTCTTTGATTTCAGGCGCTTCGATGTTTCTACTAGCTCGTCATTAGTCACTTGCCGATCGTCTGTGTTTCCTCCTTCTCCTTTGCCGTACGGTGTTGGTGGCCAGATAGTTGGATCGTGCTTCAGGAAATCTTCAGCTTAATCGGGCACATTTCGGCTGGCGTCGTAGAGCCCTTCATTTTCGCCATCACGACTCGGTACGCGTCGCCCCTGGGATTGGCGGCTACTTCTCGGCATAGCTCTTTGTTGGAATCTGACTTGCCAAGTCTGATTTACCGTTTTAAAGCGGCCCTAGCTCCCTGAAACGCTGCCTTGAGCTCTTCTCTATTTTGTTCTGATATTGTTCTTTGAGCCCGCCTTCTGACTCTGAGACAAGTAGCGCGTAGCGTGCTAAGCGTCTCGTTCCACCAGTAAGCTGGACGCCGTTTGTTGCGTGGTTACAGCTTTCGCGGCATTGTGGGGTCACAAGCCGCCACAATCCTTCTTGTTAGGTCAGCCGCATCCACGTTCTCGGTCCCACCGTTCGGCCGAAGTGCCTCAATGAAGAGGTCTTTGTTGAAGGCTTTCGTCTTCCACTTTCGTTCACCGGTCTTCATTCTCCGTACTGCAGCTGGGTTTCATTGACCGATACAGTAGCGAATCGCCTGGTGGTCATTATGCGTATACGTTTCGCATACTCTCCATGTTTGCCGTCAATGAAGGACTACAGAATGTGCCGTCGATGATAGACTCCCTCCCGTCTCTCCAAAATGTGCTAACAGAACCTTCATTGCACAATCGTACGTCTAACTTCGCTAGAGCTTCCTACAGGATACACCCTCTTGTGTTGGTTACTCAACTGCCCCATTCCACGGCCCAGGCGTTGAAGCCACCACCAATGACTACTGGCTTCCGACCTATGAAGTGCTCGGTTAACTGCTCCAGCATTAGGCTGAACTGCTCTACTGTCCACCTTGGAGGAGCGTAATAGCTACACACGAAGACTCCGTTGATTTTGGCGATCACGAAGCCGTCATATGAGCGTTCTACCACTTCTTGAATGGGGAATCTGCCCATAACTTCACACTGATCTATCCGCCACCAAGCTACCGTTATCAGGGGGGACTTGATAAGGCTCTGTAATCAATGCGACATTGCACATAGTCTCTGTCGTAGACTGCCATAACAGTTGCTGTGCGGTGTCACAGTGACTCAGGTTTATCTGGGTTATATCCATTACCTTTGGCCTGCAGTCGCCTTCTTGTAGGCACGGCATTCGTTGACCATCCGTCTGGTGGTCGTTTCCGTAGGCTGAGGTGCAAAGCAAGCACTTCGGTCTCTGTGTGCAGTCTCTCGGAAGATGGCCCGTCTCCCGGCATTTCCAGCACATCCTGGATCTGTGTGGGCCTTTGCAAGCCCCAGCTAAATGTTTGAAGCATTTCTCCGCTTGTTTATTTACTCTTACCACGTTTTCCCTTCAGCGTCGTGTCCTCTCTGCTCCCCTTTCACTCCTACTTCTTTATTTACTGTTTCCCGTGATTCTCCTTCCGACCTACAACGATACTCCAGCTTTCCCCTGTCGGGTGGCGTCCTTTCCTTCGGCAACAGCAGCGTCCTCGAATGTCTGCCTCTTTGGCCCGGCTGGTCTTTCGTGTCCTGGTGAGGATCTTATCCTCTTTGGAGTTATGGGAACTGTCATGTTCTCCACTCAGATCTGTTTCTCCTTACCCTGTTTCGGAGGGGCTAGGAGGATAGTAGCCCTAGCCGACACCAATACTCGCTCAGCTGCATACGCCCTCCGCGATGCCGTGTCATACTCCTTCACGGCAGACAGTAGCGCCTTCCGGATTCTAATGACCATCTCCTTAATGTCCTTATGGACATTATTTCTCGCGTCCACAAACTTGTGGAGCTCCTCCAGCAAGCACTTCACTGCCACTAGTTTTGGCGTCTACCAAAAGCTGAATGACTTCAGCTACTATTGGAGGTGGTGGCCTCACCAAACCACCTCTGGCGAACGGATTCCCTGTGCCTGATCCGTATGTGTTGGTTGCTTTGTTTTGCTTCATTCTATTGGGTCCCAACTCCGGGCTGCTATCTCCATTTGTTGCACATAGTCGCCTCTTGTGATTCCATGATTATCTATACTCCTAAAATCTTAACAGCCGGCAAGGCCGGCGGATAGCGTGGGTAGTGTAGGTAGTACTACCCACTCAAAATTGGGGACCATTAAAATTTTTAAATCTGCCACGCATGTATCTCGGGCACATATATGAAAACATCGATGTACCACAATTTAAATTGCACAAACACACCGCAAGTGATTTAATGTGAATGTAATGCGAGCGTATTGTATTGCGAAAATGAGACAAATCGCTTTTCTATTACCCTCACCATATGCTTACTACCCACTCGGGCTAAAAGTGTGACGCCGGCCCTGGCAGCAGGGAGATCATGCTAGGGTTGACTACGGGGGGTCGTTAAGCCCCTAGACTCCTGTCCTTCCTGCCTCTGCTGCCTCCACTCTGTAGGTGTGTGCGTTTTTTTCACAATGGAGAATGCAATTTACGCACTGACCCAATACACGTGCTTAGTAGATGCCAAGCTACCACACGGAGTGTACTGGAGTGTCGGGCTCCACCATGAACAAGGTAATACCGACTAAACTCCATTGGGCTCCTTCATTGTTCTCCCCAGACTACCTCTCGGTATTACTTCTGGGGGGATGGCTGTACTTGATGTACTCACTCACTCTCGCTCACGCGTTCATACATCCTGTATGAGGCTTTCTTGGGTGCTCGCTCTGTCACACCTGATTCACTCTCTAACACTCCACGTGAGGTTTACTTTGGGCTCACCTCTAACATACCATGTGAGGCTGACTTGGATGCTCACGCTATCACCTGATTCACTCTCGATCATACCACTCTATTACGCTCTGTCGCTCCCTTGGAATCCCATGTGGAACATTTTTTAGGCCCCACTTCTGACATACCATGTGAGGCTTACTTGGGTGTTCACCGTTTTCGTACCTTGCGAGACTTACATTTGTGCTCACCCATAACATACCATGTGAGGGTGATTTGGATGCTCACCCTTCACTCCTCTGCCACGCCACGAGGTATCAATAGCGAAATCCCAATATACTACGCTACGACCCTCCCATCTTGGCATGAGGCAGTCCACATATACGCCTATTAAGTCACTCTTCTGCCTTGCTTCTGGGTGGCTGGGTTTACCCCTTACGCGGTTGCCATTCGCTGCGCCAAACCTGCCCCAGCATGAACAGACCATTAACTCACTTTTTCGCGCTCGGCCCTTTCCGCTCCAACTAACTAGTTAGTCGTGCTCGTCGTCTGTTGCTCGGTGCGCCAGATTCTCTGTAGCCTACAGGCAATCTGGGTGGTTGCAGTCGAGACTGCGTTCCACTTCTCCATCGCTTGACACATCCGCTGAATAAGGGTATCAGGGGTTGTGTCCCAGCCACAGACGTCAAGCATTGCTCTCCCTTCGACGTCGAATCGAGGACATACGAAAAGTATGTGCTTGGCAGTTTCGTCAATACCTGGGCAGTTAGGGCAGACGGGGAACTCCGCGTGCCCGAACCTGTCGAGGTACTGTCGGAAGCAGCCATAGCCTGACAGGAATTGTGTCATACTCCTTCACGGCAGACAGTAGCGCCTTCCGGATTCTAATGACCATCTCCTTAATGTCCTTATGGACATTATTTCTCGCGTCCACAAACTTGTGGAGCTCCTCCAGCAAGCACTTCACTGCCACTAGTTTTGGCGTCTACCAAAAGCTGAATGACTTCAGCTACTATTGGAGGTGGTGGCCTCACCAAACCACCTCTGGCGAACGGATTCCCCGTGCCTGCTCCGTATGTGTTCCCGGATGACCAGCCCGACTGGCATCATGCTCGCTTTCACGCAGGATGCATCGTGTGATACCGTGCGGTAAGCAGATATCACTCTGAGGCACATCACGCGGTAGGTGCTCTCCAGTTTATGCAGGTAACTGGTTACCCCCAGTGCTCTTGACCAGGACGGGCCGCCGTACCTGAGAATAGATACGGCAACGTCTGCCAGTAGCCTACGTCTACTGGTGCACACCTTTGAGCTGTTGGACATCATCCTCGATAGTGCCGCAACAGCAGTCGACGCTCTCTTGTATGTATAGTAGGGTGGGACAAAAATTAGATTCCAGCTCCGAGCAACTTTTTAGGTACCACTTGGGTCCTAGAACAACTGTGCAAATTCTTAGCTCGATCGGTGAAACTATATTTTTGCGCCCACTGTTCAAAGTTTACATGGGATTTTGTATGGGAAAATTAACTTTTACAAAATAATTCCTCCAGGTGTCGCCCATTACTTCCTAAAAATAAATCGTTGTGTGAGTTTTATAGGAAAATTAACAAAGAAACAAAGTCTCGAAAACCACAAAACGATCTGACGCTTGAGAAAAAAGTTATTTAGCAGAAACCGATTGATGCTCTGACGATTGATAAAATATTCATTTTTTCTAGCACCACTGCTGTTGGTTGTCCAACTATATGCAATTTTGTTTTAATCCTCTCTTAATGTGTCTAAATCGTTTATGTACACTATTTGGCCACTTCACAAGGTTTTGAGTGATAAATTGAGGCTTCTTTTGTACATAATAGAGAAAGTTAAAAAATTTGTATATAATTAGACCGTCAGAAGCAGTGATGCTATGAACAGTGAAATTTTCATCACTCTTCAGGGCATCAATCGGTTTTTGCTTAATAACTTTTTTCACAAGCATCAGATCGTTTTGCAGTCTTCTAGACTTTGTTTACTTGGCAAACTTCCAATAAAAATCAGATATCTATTTATTTTTAGGAGGTAACGGGCGACTCTTAGAAGAAATAATTTGCAAAAGACAATTTTCCCATACGAAATCCCATGTAAACTTTAAACCGTGGGCGCAAAAATATAGTTTCACCGATCGAGCTAAAAATTTGCAGAGTTGTTCTGGGAGCTAAATGGAACCCAAAAAGTTACTCGGAGCCAAATTTAAGTTTTTTCATAAAACCATGTCCCACTCTAATGTATAGTCGACGTGGCTGCCGAAGGTCAGCTTGTCGTCTATAATGGCTCCGAGAGATTTCAGGCTTCGCTGTGAAGTGATCGCGACTTCTCCCACCTGGATAACTGCATGTTGTGCCGACTTGCGGTTGTTGACGATAACCACCTCCGTCTTATGCTGAACGAGCTCCAGGCCTGTCGCGCTCATGCATTCCGACACAGTGTTGATCGCGTGTTGTGCGGTCAGTTCTACCTCAGGGATTGACTTCCCGTAGACCTCCAAGGTTACGTCGTCAGCAAACTTTAGTCTCAGAACCCCGTCATAAATGAGGTTCCATGATACCGGGCCTAGGATCGAGCCCTGCGGGACTCCGACGGTCATAGGAACCCTTTTCTGACCGACATCGGTCTCGTATAGCAGTACACGGTTCTGGAAGTAACTTTCCAGGATCCGGTACAGACCCATCGGTAGGCTAAGCCGGTGTAACGAGAGCGCGATGGCATCCCAGCTTGCGCTGTTGAATGCGTTCTTCACGTCAAGTGTCACTAACGCACAGTATCGAATTCCTTGCCTTTTCCGTTGGATCGCTATCTCGGCGCTATCACTGAGTTGATAGCGTCCACCGTGGACTTTCCCTTTCGAAAACCAAACTGATTGAGGTTGAAAATTGAGACCGACTGGCATAACAGCAGTTGGGTAGCTGCACAGGTTCAGTTGTGTGACGTTCACGGTTTCCTCTTACTGGCCTCACCGAAGGAACACGAAGGTCCACTAGACTGCCCAGAAAAATAATGAATTTTTGAAAACTCAATCGGCCCACCCCTGAGTCGATTCCTAGTCCCATCAGGAGTCCTTGCTCCAAATTTGAAGCAAATCGGACAAGTCTAGCTACCGGACCAACGTGCTTGAAGTTTGTATGGAATTTTTCGACAATTTACATGGAGAAAACCCTCTTGCTCACATTTTCGCCGCTAGGTGGCACTGTATACATCAGATTATCACTAAAAGTGAATATCGAGATGTTTGGAAGAATTACTGCAATATTCTTGTTCTACAACTTTGCAGAAGACACCTAATTTTTATCTCTCTTCGTTGAAAAGTTAGTGTTGGCGCCATCTATGCGGTCAGATGTGGAACTACAATTTTCTAACCAAAACATAACTCGTATTATGTACTACAATTCTTCCGAACATACTATTCAGCTAAATCTAACCATTATTCCATAAAAATGTTTAGTTTGTTAAAACCTAGTACTGATACACTATCATGCACTGCTAGGCCCCATGCAAAACAGACTCAGACATCACTTCGTTAAAAGTTTAATAACTTTTTCTATTCGAGTCGGATCGCTTTGCAGTCTTCTACAAAGTTGTAGACAATAGAATTATCTTCTTAAGTTTCACTTTTGGTGATAATCTGATGTATACAGTGCCACCTAGCGGCGAAAATGTGAGCAAGAGGGTTTTCTCCATGTAAATTGTCGAAAAATCCCATACAAACTTCAAGCACGTTGGTCCGGTAGCTAAACTTGTTCAATTTGGCTCAAATTTGGAGCAGACACTCCTGGTGGGACTAGGAATCGACTCAGGGGTGGGCCGATGGGGGTCATTTTTTTTCTGTCACTCTAAGGTCCACCCATAGCTTGGTTACGGGCTTGCTTCTTGACGGTGCAGATAAGACATTTATGCGCATTAGTACAGTCCCGCTCATTATGAGCCTTCTCGCCGCAGCGACGACATAATTTGCTCCTGTCTAGTCCCTTGCATTCGTACGACTTGTGGCCAGGTTTTTGGCACCGATAGCACCTATCCACTGAAGGCTGCTGGAGTATGCTTACTGGGCATACTGACCAGCCGATCTTCAGCTTCCCTTTCTCGGTAACCTTTTTAGCTTCCGCTGTCAGTAGCCTAAGGTAGGCTACTTGCGTGCCAGAGAAACCCTCCTCTTAAACGCACAGAGGCCCGCTCGACCACTGCGCCACACTGTTCTGTGACGGCAGAGACGACTTCGTCTGCGGTCATGAGTTACTTCCGCACCTAGTGATCTCACTTGGGCGCCTTCACCCAGGACCCCTTGGGCCAAGGTCTTGTACGCCGCACTAGATTCTGCGCCTCGCTTCAGCACCAAGAGCATTTGGCCGGACTTGGTGCGTCTCACGCTGCGCACGTCCTGCCTGAGGGCCGAGAGGCTTTCGGCCGCCCGCATTGACTTAAGGAAGTCAGCATATTTGTCCTTGTCGGTTTTCACCAACAAGGCCTCGCCTCTGTCCTCGGTCTTCTTTGCGGGTTGAGGTGCGTTCGACGTCCGCTTCCCCCTACTGACCAACTTCCAGGAGTTTTCGCCCCCAGTCCCGGTAGTGCCGGATTGCTGGTACCTTTTTGCTGCCCGACGGGGTCATTTGCACTCCGGTGTACATCGCCCAAACGGCGTTTGGCCATCGTGGTTGTACGCCGTTTGGCGTTGCTTTTTGCACCCTCGCCTGGTGATTGCTTGGGTCGCTTTGGGTTCGGCGCCGTCTTGCCCTTGCCCCTGACCTTCGAGGCGAAATCAGTCGGCGCTTTGGCCGCTCCATAGAAGGGGAAGACCCCTGCCTGTGTTCCTCTGTCGGCCTTCTCTCTTCCCTCCACCCTCTTGACGTATAGGTGTGTGTAACTGTGTGTATGTATATGTGTACGTGTCAAAAAAGTGCTCTGAAAGTCAGGCTGCCCCCTTAGTTCGGCAAATTTGAGATCGAAATTAGTAATCACATGTCGAACTCAAATCGAAGAACTTCCCGAGCAAACGAAAAGTCCCGGTGGTCATGGTCCAATTCTACCCCCAATGCATAGTGTTTTGATAGTGTTGTAAATGGGATCAACCCATGAAAACACTACCACCATGGTCCGGTAGAGCTCATATAAAACCATATGTTGGCGTACTTGCACGGATCATATTAATAGTCTTATTAAGAGGCTGTACAGTATCTGAGTCTATGAGAATTTTCTCGGGTAGCATTTCGTACACGATCATTCCAATATTACTACTAATTCACTAGAATGGACGCTGCAGCTGACCTTGTTGTTTCAGAATCAGTTCTACCACTGTCGTTGGATAAAGCACAAAATTCGCTCTTGAGCTGCATCCGAGCTTGCCATCCATTAGCGTAATTTATGTGCTTGCGTTCAAACAAAATCTTTTCTGCCGGATGCGAGTCCAAAAATGTCAACGGCTTAGTGCATTTTTTGTTTTCAACCGCAATTTCAGTATTCTAGTCAAGGCTCCGACTTGACATTACAAACTCAATTATCACATGGCTACTATTCAGCCTCCTGAGTATTGTTCGTTTGATCCTTGCATCATTTGATATGTAGCGGTTCTGCAGTGATACAATTGCGTATCTAGATTTTTGGTTTTTCATACATAGAGTTAAAACTGATGGATATGTTATTGTTCCCAAACCATTGTGATAAAGAGCTATAGGCTTTATCAGTAGTGTCTTACTATTTTGTGTTGTGGTTGTATTGTGTTGTCATTTTCCATTTCCTTACTTTATTCTTTCACCTTTCCCTTCCTGTCAGTTACATGATAGGACGACATGACAAGGTATCAATCACCGAATATCATGATGAACATGTCAATCGAATCAATATACTCTGATTCCAGATTCCTGAATTACATTTATCAAAACCGATTGAATCATCTCCAAGGAAAATACATAGATATTCGTCGATCTTATCGAACTGGATCGACCGGTACCGAAAAGAAATACCTTTCGGGCCTAAGCTAAACAATGTATTTTATATGGGAAAGAAAAAATCTTCCACGTAGATACCGTACAATTTAGCAACAGAAATTTTCCACAGAATAAAATCCTTCAGAAAGCGATTATTATACTCAAGGCAGCATCCGAACACTCCCACAGTAGAGCAGTTTTTATAGCTAGTAACCAAAACAGGCTAAATTTAGAGAAATTGTTTGCTCTGTATTTTTCTCATCCTCATACGAAATCCTCACCATCGCCGTCGTCGTGGGCAATATTGAACATCGTAGTTCGTCCATTCCATCCGGCAGCCATGCACACAGTCAAACACGCGCATCCCCAATTCAAAACCCCGCACACTGCAATACATCGGCGGCTCAGAGCGAGAGGATAAATAGCACCACGAAAGAATACACAAACCGAGAAACGACGTCGCTTCGCCCCTTTGTCGTGCCCCGCGCGAGGAATCAAAAAGTCCCCCCCCCCTAAAAAGATCAAGTGCGCATGTTTGGAAGTTGGTGCGTGGAAGGAATTTCTGATTCGTTGACTGCTATTTCAATTACCCCTTGATGGTTTCTGATGGTTCTTGAATGCTGCTCGCTCACCCCGATATGTGGGTGAAGAATGGGTGTGTGGGAGACGATGTTCAACGAGAGGAGCTCGAATACGTATTATTTGTCAAAAAGGAACGAAGGGAAGTTGCGCGTTTCGGTGCGTTGGCGGTCCTCGTTTACATATGCTTAGAATGTGGATCCACACGGGGATTCAATCGAGACTCTTTCGGAAGGAGAAGACATCTGGGATAATAAAAACGAAATCGCGCCGAGTCATGTGAAGCAGGTCCTCCTCCGCATTTATTTTGTTTGAAGTAGTGGTCATCTGAAGATTTGATGCTCTTAGAATATTGTCTCGGCTCTTACGTATATGTAGGATTCGGACGAAATGCATGACGTAATCCTGTGGGATCCTCGTGTGATGGAGCAAAAGTTTAAGGCGATTCTTTTTTTTGCGGCTCAGCATGCCGGGCCAGCGAAGGTCACCACGAATGGCGAAACACAGAATGGAAAGATATCAAGCGAAAATGAAAAAGGAATCGTTTCCGGCACCAAAATCCATGAAGATGTGTGTAAATATAGTGACCATCGCCAGTGCCTTCGGTGCGAATACAAACGAATAAACAGCGGATCGGGTTTGGCCGGCTTGGCTTCGAACAAATATACAAATTATCATAAGGGTAAAAAGCAGCAGTGCACATGCGGGACGAAATGAAAATAAACTCATCGAACCATGACCGGCAAACTATAGCAGGGCGAGGCACTGATATTGTGTGATTTTATATTTTTTTATTTATTCATAAAATGTTCATACTCAAACACGTTACTGGCGACGTCCCGATTTGTGCCCCAACCTAGGCCCACCGATTGACGACGAAACAACAGGAAAGAGGCAAAACACATACACGGAACGGACGGCACACGCAAGCGCAAGGAAATCAAGGTCCAGAACGAAACGACCGGGTGCTCCGTTCCGTGACGATGGAGCCGGTTCGTTCGGTTCCATCATCCACCGCCGTAATATGTACACACAGGTACACGAGTATCATTCCGACACGGCTCCACAGGCAGGACTCCGAAGGGCGAGAGTCTGCCTGGTGGTGACCTCGGTCGCAGTGAATCCGTTTTGTGACTGCGAAGCCTTTCTTGGAAGGGAGGAAACATTATTGTGAGACGATGTATTTTAAGAAAGTGATTCCATCTAGCACACGATCGTTCCGTGGTTTGTGGATAACTCAATGAAAATGGTTATGGTACAGTAGAACACTCCTTTTCACGCTAATGATTTGCGCTAAAATATGAAAAAAATTCCTTTACTTAATGAAGAAATTGGTAACGACTTTACACGATGTAATTAGGACAGATGGAAGAAGCCACATTTCTAGACAAACATGTCAATTGGTCGTAAATGCAAATGAGAGCCGCTTTTTGCTTACTTTCTCTTTCGATTGATACGCGTCATCATAAAATTTTTAACTTTGTTTCGGTATCCAGCTTTTTATGTGTCATAATGACGATCTAAATTGTTTAGTTCGTAATACGCTTAATTGTCCTTTTATGACAATAATCGTTTACGCCAGCTTGATATCAACGACCAGTTGTGGATGTCGGACGTTCATTGAATAAACATCCAACGCAAGATGATTTCCTTTTACTGGAGTATGACGTAAACGATTATTGTCAAAAAAGGCAATTAAACGTATTACGAACTAAAAAAAATTAGACTGCCGTTATAGTACGTAAAAAGCTGAATAGAGAATGTGAACAAAAAGAGGCTCTCATTTGCCCTTGGAACCTTTCGAAATGTTTGTCTAGATTTGGCTTTCGATAAATGACAATTTGAGAGTATTGGACTTCTCAGGGAATTTCGAATTAGATTAGAAAATGGAAGAGAGCCCGGGCTTTGTTGACGGTTGTATTACTGTTGGCTACACCTCGGAATTCTATTAAAGAGTTTGAGCCTTCAGTTTTATTGATCTGAAACCTATTTTGGCCTACCTAGAGCTGTAAATTTTCCTTTCTCATTTTTGAATACTAGGATTTGCTAACGACACTTATAAACAATCCATGTTTGTTGCGTGTTTTTTGAGAAGGGCCAATAAGCATACTGTAAAATTCACTTTGAGAGAAAATTCCGGACAAACCGTAACTCTCCGAGAATGGATGTTAACATTTTATGAAAGAGAAAAGTTATCTCTTTCGTCTGCTGCAGTGATTTATAATCGGCGATTATTCTCCAGAATTTCCTATCAAGGTGAAATTTGACAGTATGCTTATTGGCCCTTCTCAAAAAACACGCGACACTTGTCCATTTCCTTGGATTTTCTGGAACCTTCAACGATTCTCAATATGGTCAAAGAGGCTTTGATTTCCAAAGGGTGACCTGACCAACAATTTCAAGCAATTTAGAACTCATTTCAGTTAGTTTTGCATCATTTAGATAAAATGACACACTATAACCCTTTGGGACGCAGTGGGACGTTTACGTCCCACCTACTTCTCCTAAGTTTTTATTGGATTTCTTGTTAGCGTTGACATATCAATACGAATTTTTTTTTAATGAACTCTTAGGGATGTAAGGAGTACAACTAGCATAAAAAAATATGTGAATTTGTCGATTACTTATCTATCTATCTATCTTCTATCTATCTATCTATCTATCTATCTATCTATCTATCTATCTATCTATCTATCTATCTATCTATGTATCTATCTATCTATCTATCTATCTATCTATCTATCTATCTATCTATCTATCTATCTATCTATCTATCTATCTATCTATCTATCTATCTATCTATCTATCTATCTATCTATCTATCTATCTATCTATCTATCTATCTATCTATCTATCTATCTATCTATCTATCTATCTATCTATCTATCTATCTATCTATCTATCTATCTATCTATCTATCTATCTATCTATCTATCTATCTATCTATCTATCTATCTATCTATCTATCTATCTATCTATCTATCTATCTATCTATCTATCTATCTATCTATCTATCTATCTATCTATCTATCTATCTATCTATCTATCTATCTATCTATCTATCTATCTATCTATCTATCTATCTATCTATCTATCTATCTATCTATCTATCTATCTATCTATCTATCTATCTATCTATCTATCTATCTATCTATCTATCTATCTATCTATCTATCTATCTATCTATCTATCTATCTATCTATCTATCTATCTATCTATCTATCTATCTATCTATCTATCTATCTATCTATCTATCTATCTATCTATCTATCTATCTATCTATCTATCTATCTATCTATCTATCTATCTATCTATCTATCTATCTATCTATCTATCTATCTATCTATCTATCTATCTATCTATCTATCTATCTATCTATCTATCTATCTTCTATCTATCTATCTATATATATAAAAGTCAAAGTTTGTATGTATAAGATTTATAGACTACCAAACGGCTTAACCGATTTCCGTAAAAAATTAAACACAGTAGGTATTTGTTATGGGGCGTGTTTGTGTGCTATTGATTGGGGTTTATCTGCCCGCCAGATGGCACTTTGGAACAAATTGTGTTTTCCTACTATTTCGTTGAAAGTCGCAGCAACGCGCGATGGGTATTCGCTAGTCTGTCTATCTATCTATCTATCTATCTATCTATCTATCTATCTATCTATCTATCTATCTATCTATCTATCTATCTATCTATCTATCTATCTATCTATCTTCTATCTATCTATCTATATATATATAAAAGTCAATGTTTGTATGTATATGATTTCTGGACTCCCAAACGGCCTAACCGATTGCCGTAAAAATTTCTATGTAGTAGGCATGTGTTATGGAGCGTATTTGTGTGCTATTGGTTGGGGATTATCTGCCCGCCAGATGGCACTTCAGAACATATTGTGTTTTTCTCCTATATCGTTGAAAGTCGCAGCAACGCGCTATTTGTATTAGCTAGTTAAACTACGTTCACACTACGAGTTAGACGTGTTTTAAGGCTATCTTGATGACATTTTTCTTGTTGCTAATTATTATAACCTGTTTTAACTCTGTAGTGTGAACATAGTATTAGTTACAGACAATTAAAACTCGAAATCTCATTTTTTTACTATAAATTCGGCTGTGTCTAAACTAAAATTCCAAGAGATCTAATTTTTTTACAAGTATTTCGAACATTGAACTAAATTTTTCGTGTTTTCGAAACAAAATTATCAAAAACACAAAAACACAAAATTTTGTTTTCGAAACAAAATTATCAAAATATGCAAAAATGGAGTTTATTATTATGTTGGTCTATAAAAGGTTCTGAGAGACAATGATAACTTCTCAACTAGCATGAAACTAGCTGCTCTTTGCGTCTACGTTGTCAGTTCTGGATAATTCAGAGAGCGGAAGAACAATGCACTATGGACGTATAAAGGAATGACACCAAATGTAGTTACCATATTAGATCCGCCATTATAATTTTGTCAGAACCGTGACACCAAAAATTGATTTAGAAGACATTTTATGGCAATATAAAAAAAAAAACATGGAATTTCGTCTAATAAAGTCGCCATATTGGATCCGTTATCACGAAATTTGCAGTTATAACGTCACCATCGTGATCAGCGACCCCAAAAAACTTTCTAGAAGATGTTATAGGTCAATATAAAAAACATGAAATTTTGCAAAACCCAGTCGCCATATTAGATCCGCCATTTTTTATTTGACAATTCTAACGTCAGAATCAAAATCAGCGACCCAGCACCGCCCACCATTTTGAATTTTACATCTTCGACGTCAGAACCAAAATCAGCGACCTCGAAAACCTCCTTGTAAGACGATTTAGGCCATTATAAAAAAACATGAAATTTAGCACAGTCGCCATATTAGATCCGACATTTTGAATTTTACATTTTCGACGTCAGAATCAGGATCAGCGACCCCGAAAACCCGAAGTTAAAAATAACAGTATTAACAATGAATACAAAATGCGCGTCGCAACGGGTTAACCCGTAACACAGGAACCAGAACTCCGATTCTAATGCAATTTAATAACAGTCAATAGGGACACTGTAGGTTTCATTTTAGACTAGAAGCAGATGTGAATTCAATTCAGGAACTTCCCGAGCAAATTCGGATGGATTCAGACACCATACAACCCCTTAAAAAGACCATAAATATGGTCCGTGCCAAGTTCCACAAACATCAAAAGACCATAAAATGGTCTCTATAACCCATACATATACTAAAATATGGTTTTCATATGGGATCTACCGGACCATGGTGATGGTGTTTTCAAGGGTTAATCCCATTGAAAACACTATCAAAACATCATGTAGATGGGGTGAAATTGGATCATGACCATGGGGGTATGTGCTTTTTGTTTGTTCGGGTTAGCCACATTTCCAAAGGTTCCGGTTCCGTCGAAGGTATCCAAAGTGGTCAATGTAGGTTTGATTGGGCATCAGTGAGCTGAAATCACTGAAGTCCAGGTAATTTAGAACACATTTTATGAAGTTTTGCATCCTTTAGATAACATGCTGATACCGATTTGAATGGGAATTTCATTCGTGACTGAACTCTTCAACCCGTAACTCCGGAACCAGAAGACGAAATCAGAACGAAGTTCAATGGCAGCCTATGGAAAAGTTATACCTTTCATATGAAACTAAGTTTGGTAATCGGTGTATGAGAAAAGCAAAAGGCTTTTAGGAATTTTATGTGCAATCGTACTCTTTATCTCATAACTCCGGAATCAGAACTCCGATCTAAATGAAACTCGTCAGCTGATAAGGATACTATACCTTTCATTTGAGCATGAGTTTGTAAAAATCGAGTAAGCCATCCCGGAGAAAAATATGTATTTGATTCAAGGACTTTGTCACTTCCTCGTTGCTTCCGATTCCATCGTAAGTAGCGAAAGACACCAAAAAGGTTTAACTGGGTGTCAGTGAGCCAGAATCACAAATACCAGCAATTAGAAAATAATTTATGAATTTCTGCGTAATTAAGATAACAAGGTAATACTGGTTCATATGGGATTTTGAATGGTTACCGCACTCTTCAACCCGTAACTCCGGAACCAGAGCTCTGATCCGAATAAAATTCAAGTAGCCCCGACGATGTAACCCCTTTCATTTGAATATAATATTACTGGAATCGGCCCAGCCATCTCTGTGGGGGGTCTGAGAGTATTTGAAACATCACATACACTGATAATATAAATTCGTAAATATAATGAAATCGATCATAAAATGCACGAATTCATTCTTCGTTTTCTGCAACGAAGTATTTTCGGGCATTCTAAATAGTAGGTTTCGTTCCTCTCATGAACAAGAATGGCCGCTTGGTGAACGAAATCTTTCGTAAATTTTACACGTTTAATGTATACTGCACGAATGTTATCGTTGATAACGACATTATTTTTCGTGAATGAAACGAACTGTTTGGTTTATTTTAATAAACGTGTGTGTATATTAGGAACGATTTCGTTGGTCGCACGAATTAATTTCGTTTATCTTAGAAAAGTGTTCGTATTTATTATCCTCTTATTGTTTTCAGTCGGTCTTTTGGGATCGATGTTTGACAACATCGATTTTTTTTTTAATTTAAGAAAATCGATGTGGCCAAATCGATTTTATTGTGGTACGAAGAAATGGCCGCTTGATGAACGAAAGTTTTCGTAAATTTTACTTACTTAGTTTACATTGCACGATTGTAATCGTTGATAACGACATTATTTTTCGTGAACGAAACGAAATGTTTCGTGTATTTTAATAAACGTTTATGTATATTACAAACGATTTCGTTTGTCGCATTCGATGTTTTAGGATCAAGGTTTGACAGCACCGATTTTTATTAATTAAAAAGATCGATCTGGCAAATTCGATTTTATTTCAACCTGCTCATCATTATTGAGTACTAGAAAGATTGTGGTGTGAAGAAATGGACGCTTGATGAACAAAAGTTTTAGTAACTTTTACTTATCAAGTGTACATGGCACGAATGTTATCGTTGATAACGACATTATTTTTCTTGAATGAAATGAAATCATTCGTTTATTTCAATAAATGTTTGTGTATATTACGAACAACTTCATTGGTCGCACGAATTCATTTTGTTCATCTTAGAAAAGTTTCCGTATTTATTATCTTCTTATTTTTTCATTCGATCTTTTGGGATCGATGTTTGACAACACCGATTTTTTTAGTTAAAAAAACAGATCTGGCAAAATCGATTTTATTGTGATATGCAGAAATGGTCGCTTGATGAACGAAAGTTTTCGTGAATTTTGCTTATTTAGTGTACATTGCACGAATGCTGTCGTTGAAAACGACATTGATTTTCGTGAATGAAACGAAATGTTTTGTTTATTTTAATAAACGTCTATGTATATTACGAACAATCTCGTTGGTCGCACGAATTCATTTCGTTCATCTAAGAGAAGTTTTCGTATTTAATAGCATATTCTTTTACATTGCTCCGGCAGAGAAAAATTCAAAATGATTCATGCAAAACCATCGAGCGATGGCTCAACTGAATCCGTACTGCTCTGGATTCTGGATTAACTAGAAGCGGAAGAGGTTTAGAAAATCTTCCTGAAACCGGCGGACACGGATACGGCTACTAAATAGCCAGATCGAGACCGTCGTGAACATCAACAATTATCTGACATATAGCAACAATGACTCCATATTGAAGTTCTGCTGACGTTGACGGCTCGACAAATGGTGCTCGTAAATATTATAAAGATATTCGTATATAGCAGCGAACAATTCGTTTGCCGAACGTAGCTGTTCCGTAATAAGCCAACGAAAGTCGTTTCGTGGTTTTCACGAAAAACTCGTAATAAAATATAAATGTGTTTCAATGGAACTACGAACGATTCATCATATGTACGAAAAATTCGCATATTTTATGAAAATTATCTGTACGAAACTAATGCATAGCGATTTACGAATATATTCTATCAGTGTACTTGTATACGTTCACATACTATTTTTATCAGAGACTCGGCCCTCTGGCCTTCGGTTAAAAGTTGAAATTTCGATTGTATAACTTGTATGAGAAACGCATCCTTTAACTCATAACACCGAGACAAGTACCCTGATCTAAGTGAAATTTGACAGTTAATTAAGATACTATATGAAAGGTATCATTTGAGCCTAAATTTGTGAAAATCCAGTTAGCCATTCCGGGGAATGAGGTGTGTATTTAATTCAGGGAGACTTCCACGGCATGGGTAGCCAAAGTGGTCCAAGATGGTTTAATTAGTCGTCAGTGAAGCAGAATCACATGCTACAGCAATTTAGAAAATATACAATTAATTTTTGCGCCATATAGATAGTAAGGTAATTTCGGTTAATGTGGGAATTTGATGTGTGAAAGTACTCTTCGACGCGTAACTCCGGAACCAGAGCTCCAAACCAAATGAAACTGAATCGTGACCCATGAAAAGCAGATTGGAGTGGAGAAGACTCCAGAAAGACCAGACACTCGAGGATGCTGTTGTTGCCGAAGAATAGGGCGTCACCCAACAGGAAGAAAGCTGGAGTACCGTTGTAGGTTGGAATGATAAACACGGGAAACAGCAGAAGCAGAAGGAAGAACGAAAGGGGGGGGGGGAAACCTTCGACTCGTTAGAAGGCGCCAAATAGAGAAGCCGTGCTCGTCAAAGAAAATGACGTGACGACGTATGCAGCGCTGTTCAAGAAGGTCAGAGAGGAACCGTAGCTAAAGGATATGGGGAAAAACCGTGGTAAAAATCAGGCGTACCCAAGAAGGCGAAATGCTCTTCGAGTTGATGAAGGATCCTACGACTAGCAGCTCGACCTTGTAGGTGACTATTACCAATTAGTGAGAAGGCAGAAGTTAAAGCCTCAAATCCGGAGATGGTGATAGTATGCAAGGACCTTGATGAAATCACGACGGTAGACAAGCTGAGAGCAATGTAGTCTGGGCGAGGGACACATGATGATCTGGTTAAAGAAGGGATATGGAGGAACTCAGACAGCGATGATTCGTTTACCGCTGCCGATAAGGTGCTGAAGATAGGCAAAGCTACGGTTGGATGGTCGAGATTCCCATTGAGAGGCGCCCCACGAGTGAATAAACAAGCGGAGAAATGCTTCAAGTGTATGGGCTTTGTAAATTCGGCAACTATGTGCGATGTCGCTTTGACTGAAGAGCCGTATTAAGTCCCCCTGATAACGGTAATTGGGTGGCGGATAGATTGGGAACGACTGTGATACAAGTTATGGGCCGATTACCCATTCAAGTAGTGCTAGAGCGCTCATACGAGGGCTTCGTGATCGCCAAAATCAACGGCTTCTCCGTATGTAGCTGTTACGTTCCTCCAAGATGGACAGTAGAGCAGTTCAGCCTAATGCTGGAGCAGTTAACCGAGCAGTTGATCGGTCGGAAGTTGGCAGTCATTGGTGGTGACTTCAATACCTGGGCGGTGGAGTGGGGCAGGAGAGTAACCAACACATGAGTGCTGCAGGAAGCTCTAGCGAAGCTAGACGTATGATTGTGCAATGAAGGTTCGGTTAGCACATTTCGGAGAGACGGGAGGGCGTCTATCATACTGTAGTCCTTCATTGACGGCGAACATGGATTGGAGAATATGCGAAAAGTATACGCATAGCGACCACCAGGTATTTGCTACTGTATCGGTCAACGGCACCCAGCTGCAGCACGGAGAAGGATGACCGGCGAGCGATAGTGGAAAACGAAGACCTTCAACAAAGACCTCTTAGTTGAGGCACTTCGGTCGAACGGCGGGACCGAGAACGTAGATGCAGCTGACCTAACAAGAAGGATTGTGACGGCTTGTGACCCCACAATGTCAAACTCAAATGGGAACCAGACAATAGACGGCGTCCAACTTACTGGTGGAATGAGACGCTTAATCCGCAACGCACTGCTTGTCTCAGAGCCAGAAGGCGGGCTCAGAGAGCAATATCGGAGCCAGATAGAAAAGAGCACAAGGCAGTGTTTCAGGAAGCTATGGCCGCTCTAGAACGGGAGATCAGGCCTAACAAGTCAGATTGCCTCAAGGAGCTGCGCCGAGAAGTGACCGTGATGGCGAAAATGAAGGGCTCGACGACGCCAGCCGAAATGTGCCCGGGTAAGCTGAAGATAATCATCGAAGGTCTTTTCCTGAAGCACGATCCGACTACGGCGTACCGTACGGTGAAGAAGAAGGAGCAAACAAAGACGATCGGCAAGTGACTAACGATGAGCTCGCAGAAGCATCGAAGCATCTGAAATCAAAGAAAGTCCCCGGTCCGATTGAAATACTAAGTGTGGGGCTGAAAGCTGCGATCCTGACATAACCGGACATGTTTGGGAGGTGTAATAGGAGTATTCAAATGAAGGAAGGTGCTCGAGCGTACTGAGAAGGCATCTAAACAGAAGCGAAGGGGAGATCGATACTGCGCTGTGGTCGCGATAGATGTGAAGAATGCAATTAACAGCTCCAGCTGGGAAGCCATCGCTGTAACCCTGCACGGAATGAGGGTTCCCGACTATCTATTCCAGATCCTGAAGAGCTACTTCCAGAGCAGAGTGCAGCTGTACGAGACAAGCAAAGCAGAGGTCAATGCGAGCCACAGCGGGCGTCCCACAGGGCTCCATTCTCGGTCCAACTCTTTGGAACGGGATGTACGATTGGGTCTGCGGGTGCCCAGGAAAGTGAAAATCGTGGGTTTCGCGGACGACGTGTCAGTAACGGTGATGGGTGAGACACTCGAAGAAGTGGAGGTATCGGTGACGGACACAATGGACGCGGTCGAGAGCTGGATGAACGGGATCAAGCTGCAAATAGCTCACCATAAGACGGAAGTGTTGTTGGTCAGGAACTGCAAAACGGTGCAGCGGATACAGATCGTTGTCGGAGGGCACGTAATTGCATCGAAGCGTGCACTAAAGCAATTGGAAGTGATAATCGACGATCGGTTGGGCATTTGAAAAATATTTTCCTGAATTTTCTTTGCAAAATAATAAAGAGTGAGCGAGTGCCAATGAAATTCCGGTGACATTTCGAAAATAAGGTTGTTTGGAGGTGTACATCAAAATTTATTGGACCAATCGTTTTGAAATTTTGTATAATATTTCTTTACATAATTTTCCAAGTAACTACGCAGTTTTTCCCCTTTTTGTTAGTTTTATTTAAATATTCGTTTTCAGCACTTCTTTCAGACTACTTTTGAAGATTCTCATTTAAATAATTCAATTTAATTAAACTATAAAATATATTCGCAAAAAAAATTTATTTTCTCTTTTGTTAACACTCTTATTTCGATTTGCTTGATTTATTTATTTTTTACATTAACTATACAAAGAAATCAAATTTCTTCTAGTTTTAGAAACTATCCAACTCTACTTAGAATAATTGCATGTTTTTTTAGTTTATTTGATTTTAAAATAAAAAAGTAGAGAGAAAAAAACAATTTTAAATCTAAAAATCGCAAAGATTCAAAAGACAGGAAATGTTCCAATACATTGTTCAGGGTGTTTTTGCCTTTCTCATATAAAGAAAGGCTATGCAATCACTGTAAAAATCGACTTTTTAACGGAGGCCCGGAGGGCCGAGTGTCATACATCATTCGATTCAGTTCGTCGAGATCGGCAAATGTCTGTGTGTGTATGTGTGTGTGTGTGTGTATGTGTGTGTGTCTTTTAAACTCACACAATTTTCTCAGAGATGGCTGAACCGATTTTCGCAAACTTAGTTTCATCTGAAAGGTATAACGTTCCCATAAGCTGCTATTGAATTTTTAGTTGATCCGACTTCCGGTTCCGGAGTTACGGGTTGAAGAGTGCGGTCACACAGCAAATTCCCATATAAACTGGTACCACCATGATGTTCAAATGATGTAAAACATATTAAAATTGATGTAACATTACTCTAGTTTGCGGGTCTGGATCACTAATGATCAATCAAAGTAGCTTTGACCACATTGGCCACCTATGACAGTTCATGACGCCCCCGGGGAACCCGCCAAGTTCCTAAGCTAATATCACACCCATTCCCCAACGAATTCTCTACCGATTTTTACAAACTTGATTTCAAATGAAAGATACAGTAATACCATTGACTGCTGCTGAATTTCATTCTGTTCTGACTCTTGCTTCCGGAGTTACAGGGGTGTTAGTAAGGATACACTGGAATTTCCCATATAAATCGGTACAATCGTAATACCTCAGAGGCTAAAAACTATTGAAATGGTCACCAAATTACTTCTAATCGCAGATCTAGATCACTGATTGCCAATCAAACATTCTTTGAATATATTGTCCACTATCGACGATTCCGGAAGTCCGGAATTCCGGGCATATTCCACAAATAAAATCACATCGGTTTTTCGGTGATGACTGAACCGATTTTCTCAAACCAAGTCTCAAATGGAAGGCAAAATATGCAGCTGAGTATTGCATCAGAGCCCCCTCCCCCCGCCTTGCCCTTACATCTCCCTTCTTCATCACTACCGTCCCCTTGGACCACCCTCACGCCCGCATTTCCTTCATCCACCCCGTATACCAAAATAAGATGAAAGATTTCTGACGCATCCTCCACTCCCTCTCTACTAACCCCCCATTCCCTCCACTTTTAAACCCATTCCACCAACATTTCAAAATATAATCACATGAAGATAACATTGAACTCATGCTGATTAAGCTAATTAAATACTATTCTTTTGCCTTTCTCATATAGAAAGGTTACGCAATTGCTCCAAAAACCGACTTTTCAACCGAGGCCCGGAGGGCCGAGTCTCATATAACATTCGACTCAGTTCGCCGAGATCGCAAAATATCTGTGTGTATGTATGTGTGTGTGTGTGTATGTATGTATGTATGTATGTATGTATGTATGTATGTATGTATGTATGTATGTATGTATGTATGTATGTATGTATGTATGTATGTATGTATGTATGTATGTATGTATGTATGTATGTATGTATGTATGTATGTATGTATTAAGTATGTATGTATGTATGTATGTATGTATGTATGTATGTATGTATGTATGTATGTATGTATGTATGTATGTATGTATGTATGTATGTATGTATGTATGTATGTATGTATGTATGTATGTATGTATATATGTATGTATGTATGTATGTATGTATGTATGTATGTATGTATGTATGTATGTATGTATGTATGTATGTATGTATGTATGTATGTATGTATGTATGTATGTATGTATGTATGTATGTATGTATGTATGTATGTATGTATGTATGTATGTATGTATGTATGTATGTATGTATGTATGTATGTATGTATGTATATATGTATGTATGTATGTATGTATGTATGTATGTATGTATGTATGTATGTATGTATGTATGTATGTATGTATGTACGTATGTATGTATGTATGTATGTATGTATGTATGTATGTATGTATGTATGTGTGTATGTATGTATGTATGTATGTATGAATGTATGTATGTATGTATGTACGTATGTATGTGTGTATGTTAACAAAATGTCCACATCGGTTTTTTGGAGATGGCTGAACCGATTTTTACAAACTAAGATTCAAATGAAAGGTATACTATTCCCATAGGTTGCTATTGAATTTAATTTTCAACCGACATCTTGTTTCGGATTACGAGTTGAAGAGTATGGTTACAAAACAAAATTTGTTGATTTGTCCACATCGGTTTCTCGGAATTTTCTGAACCGATTTTGACAAACTTGATTTTAAATGGAAGGTCCATCAGCTGCTGTTGAATTTTGTGTGGATCCGAGTTCTGGTTCCTGAATTACAGGGTGATACGTACGATCACGCAGCAAATCTCGATTCTAACGATTTCTGCGATGAATGTAAAAAGGTGAAATTTTTGCCTTTCTCAATAGAAAGGTATTGCAATTGTTCTGAAAACCGATTTTTTAACGGAGGCCCGGAGGGCCGAGTGACATGTACCATTCGATTCAGTTCGTCGAGTTCGGCAAATGTCTGTGTGTGTATGTGCGTATGTGTGTGTGTGTATGTTACCAAAAATGTCACTCATTTTTCTCCGAGATGGCTGAACCGATTTTGACAAACTTAGTCTCAAATGAAAGGTGCAACATTCCCATAGGTTGCTATTGAATTTCTGATGGATCCGACTTCCGGTTCCGGAATTACAGGGCGATGAGTACGAAAACGCAGAAAATGTCGATTTTAATAAATTCTGCAATGAATGCATAAAGGTGAATTTTTTTCGAAAATATGACCACAACTGCTTCGATTTGTAGTATTAGGTCACTAACATCCATTCAAAGTCTATTTGGCCACATTGGCCACCATCATCGGTTCCGGTAGTATCTAAATTCAGAATAACAGTCACATCGGTTTCTCGGAGATGGCTAGACCGATTCGACTAAACTTGGCCTCAAATGAAAAGTATTGCGTCCCTGTAAATGGCTATTTAATTTCATCCCGATCCGACTTCCGGTTCTGGAGTTATAGGTTGTGGCGTGCGATCACATAGCAAATTGTGATTCAAACCGATACTCCGATGAAAGCAAAAAAGGTAAAAATTTCGCTAAAATGTCTCTCAAACAACTTAAATTTGCTGTTCTAGGTCACCGACGGCCAACCAAACTTTCGTTGACTACATTGACCACCATAGACGGTTCCGGAAGTGCCCGGGAAAAGCGGCCATCTTTCAAAATTTACGAACTCACATCAGTTTCCCGGAAACGGTTGGGCCGATTTTCACAAACTTAGTCCCAAATGATAGCTATAATATCCCAACAGATGTTTATAAAATTTCGTACGGATCGCTTATATGGGGCCGGAAATATAGACTAAATCGTCCGGTCACATAAGAAATTCCCATATAAGCCGGAACTCAATTTTTTTTTTCAAAGGGGGGACCCCATGAAATTTCAGAAATCGAATTCGTATTTTTGATGCCAAACATCTTTAAAATGCATGAAACGTCGAGATTTTATGTTATCTCGAAAATTTTTTTTTTGTAAAAATCGACTTTTTGGGACTGCCGATTTCGCACCTTTTTTCAGTTCAATATTACCGTGGCTGTTTTTTCTTCTTCAAAATTTTAGAACTCGAATAATTATTTATTTTCCTGTATATAGTTGTCATGTGATGTACAATAATAAAATGTAATATATGCATTTAAAAGCTTTTAATGAATATAAACAACGCACACATTCTCGTGATTCATGATTGAGAAAGGCACAATTGCACCGCTGGGTGGATTAAAATAGGTTTTTCAAAAAATAATTCAGATTAAAGTCTTGAGGCTTTAAAAAAAAAACATCCGCAATGAGTGACTCTCATTGTTTACTTTCTCGTTTTACATTGTTCTGCATCGAACATCGAACAACAGTGAAAACCAAAACTGCTCTAGTGAAGACGACATGGACATACACACCGAGAATCGAAGAAAATTGGATAAAACCAGTTTGGCACGCAAAGGGCCCAAAACCTATAACTAAATTTGTCATGAAGTTTACGTTTCAACTTCGTCTCAGCAGAATCTGACATTAATCATGTGCCAGGGCTAAGCAAACGACAGTTGGAATTTAGTTTAAAAAATGGAGATATTTGTGGAACACCACGCTTCACTACCAGTTTGCTCTGGAATACAAATTGTGAGTGGTTTTACCTTTTTTTCCCAAATTTAATAACTATAAATGAATAAAATATAAAATAAATATTGACAATTAAAAAATATAGTTTAGCGATAGTTTTCCGTAGAGTAAAACAAACATGAAGGTCTTGTCTGTTTTGCGCGACTGTTTCGAGCAGAAAGCAAATTCAATTTCATGCCGCAAATTCAGTTTTTTGAGGACTCTCATTTTTAAAAACTTGGAGCAACACTTTCAGCTTCTGCTGTAACCGGGATACAGGTCGGATCCTTGCAACAATAAAGTCAAAACAAAAATAAACAAAGAAAACGTAGAAATTAATGATATTTTTCATGGCAACATCGCGAAACAGGAATCTGCGTCTCACTTCTTGGAACCGTTGTCCACCAACACGAGTGCACAGTCGCAAAGTCCCTGTGCTCAGCTCAGTTAATACACTAACCGACGCGAAAAAGGAGCTCGCATTCATCGCGCACCCATCATCATCTCGGGGCAAGGAGCACAAACGAACTCTTTGTTGGGGAGCTTGGAAAATATGTCATACTCGTCTTGCCGGTCGACCGACCCGGCCCGATTCCACCCCGCATCAACCTTTTTTTTATGTGAATTTCTTTGCTTCTCCGAGGTGGCTCCTTTTTGTTCGTCCAATATCCATCCTGACAACACGCTGAGCAGGATCGTTGTAAAGCGAGGAACTGCGGCTGCCGTTGCCGTATCGTTTCTCGCTGTTGGTCATGAGTCGGTGGCCTAAAAATAAACCGCGGCGCGATTGCGCACTGGCAGGCCATTCGACCACGACGATGACGACGGCGACGACGACTACGGCAGGAAGGAAAGTCCACCCGTGTTGGTGCTTCGTGGAAGGAAACAAAAGCCGAGTCATCGCGTTTTGCCAGCAGAAATCCCTTCAATACTCGACTTGCATATATTTAGATATTTATATACATGTGCTCGAGTAGGTATAGGTGTGGGGCAAGGAATGGCTAAAAAAGGGTGCGATATTTCAGGATTCATCGTCAGCGTTTCTTCATAATTTTTTTTTGTTCTACTTGGTTTACTGTAGAGCTCCTTCGCGAACGGGGCGCGATCGATGCTTGTTTGTTTTTTTTTCTTCTCTTCAACCAGTAGTGACTAGCAAGGCCAAAACGACGTCGGTTTTGCCACGTTGGACACGCAAGGGAGCGAAACGTGGGTCGACTTTATTCCAAGCATTTTAGGATCTATTTTTTCATAACTTGTGTTGTATCGCACTAGCCAGTAACATTTAATATTAATTTATCATATTATTTATTAGTTTAATAATCAAATTAGTTGTTTCATTGTGTTCTATTCTGTAAAATTCTGTTTCAAACCAAGTTGAAACAGTAATAATTATAATACTTGTTGTTCTATGTTTATGTGTACGGTCAATTTTATTGTGAATTTTTTTTCGGGTAGCGTGACGTGAAATTCCATTGTTCACAATATGCAGTAATTACCCGATTGAAATTTTTTTTCAGGAGCCTTTATCTTGAGAGCATTTTGCAGCAAATTGTTGGCGTATGAGTTGTTGTCTGTTACAGGCTGTAGTGCTAATATTCAATTATCATTAGGATCCTCTCTGGACGGCAGCGTTGCCAATGTTCCAGATTTATCTGGTATCTTCCAGATTGCTCACAACTGAGCAGACATCCGGTGAAGCCAGACATTTTGCCAGATTTATCCAGATATTCTGAATTCTACGTTTCACTCCAGGCCAAAAAGTTAAATACTTCTGAAGATCAATTCGACGGCTTGAGAATCTCTTCTCGAATTTCCAAAACTCAATTTGGTAGGAAATGAAATAGTATTTTGATATCTGAAACGAAACTTTTAAAAAAATGTATATCTTGTACTTACACCTGGAGAGAATCTGTCGAGAATGCATTAAAATCTAAGCAATCTTAAAGAGCAGAGAAGATTAACAAAAATTGCACCATTTTAGAATACAAAATAGGTTGAGGCGATACGAGAATTTTGCGATCAGGCCCGTCTTTAGCGCGGTCGGGACCCCTAGTCACTACTGAGCTAAGAGACCCCTATAATTGAACAGGTATAAACTGCCGTGGCGTAGGACGATCAAAAATAATCCCTAGCCATTTCTACTCCATGCCACCCTGAGATTTGATTTCCAAATTTGAGCCAAATTATTCTACCATGGTGACATTATTAAAAAATAGTGTGGTGAAATATAGGAAAAAAAGGGATTACAGATTTCCATCTTTTGGTGTCGTTGAAAGTATCCAAGTATGAAAGAAAAACGCAAGATGATTTGAGTAGATTTTGAAAATGTTTTAGCTAGTATAAAAATTAAATGCTCCATAATATGTAACCTTAAACGAAGCGCATTACGGTTTATAATTTCTGAAATGCTTCATGTAATTTTCAAATATTAAATCTGAATTTCTCAACAATGCGGTTATCCTATGTCAGTAGCCATTAAACTTCGTTAATAGATGACTACATATTGATATTTTAGAAGACTATCACCAAAATACCACACTTTTACACTTCTTATAAAAGAAATGTATAGAATTCGCTCAAGCTTTTAAGTTTTTTTTGAGACCCGGAGGGCCGAGTCCTATATACTAATCGACTCAGCTCGACGATTTGGAACAATGTCTGTCCGCGTTTTTATTTATCTTCAAAAGTGTTTTATCAATTATAATTTTTTTGTTCTTTGTTTTCTTTTATTATTAATATATTTTTGTTATCATAAAATTTTATTTTATTATCAATTTTTTTAACGTTTTTTAAAATATTTTTTTTATTTTTTTTTTTTCATTCATTTATTTTTTTTACCCGCGTACAGCTTGCAACGTTTCCGGTCCGCACGTCGAGACGTGAACCGATCCAGAGATACAAAAAAACTTACTCGCATCCCTTCACCCCCACCCTTGGACGATTTTTTTCGTTTCTAACCGACGTTAAACTGCTTGTTGGTGTTGCCAACTTAAAGCTCGTATTTCCGCTGCACTAGAGCTCCGACAGAATTAATGTTACTGTCATTAGCTCTTAGCTGTCCTTGAACCCGTTGGTCCCTCTACAATACGCAGAACCCGTTGGCTCCCCTGCGTCCGTTGAGTCAGCACGCTATCCAACCCTCGCTGCGTAACCGGTCGCCAACGTTGGAATCCATCGAGACGTGGACCGATCCGGAAATGCCGAAACGTGACTCGCATCCCTTAACAGCCACCCTCGCAGGATTTTTAACCGACGTGAAACTTTTTGTTGATGTTGCTAACTTAGTGCTCGTTTCTCGCATACGACCGTCACCGCGCTGGAATCCGTCGAGGCGTAAACCGATTTGGAGTAGCCATAAGACCTGGCGTCCCTTCACGACCACACTCGTAGGGTTTGTTCCAGAATTGAACCACTCGCCCATATGTTACTAGTTGGTGTTGCCAGCTTGCTGTTCTATTCACCACTTTCTCTGAAGTTCCGACAGTATTAGTGTCACCACGCTGCTGACGGTATTCCCTTCGCATTGCGTTAAATGTAGGACACAGCGTGTCCGAACCGATGTAGGTACTGTTTTAAACAACTATGAGCACACAGGAACTGCGTCAGATAGAAGGTCATTTCACTATGCCTCCTATTTACCCAGGTCGAGAGAAGAGGTATTAGTCTGTGTGTCAATCTTCCTATATCCGACGAGTCCCAATCATGCTGCCATTAGGCCATCGAGTCAGCTTTCATTGTTTCCGTATTCCGCTGGACCCTTTCCGCTTATAGCATTCGTTATCGTCCACTAGGATGATGCCGATATATATCATTCCAGCGGTAACGCAGACTGCCTCTGATGAGATAGTTCCATATGCGCTCGCAACCCGCATGGCCATGAGCCTGACCGTACTACTCAGCTTTACTCGAATCCGCTGTGTCTCCAGCGCCGCAGCCCAGACCGGGACTCCGTACCTCAGTCGACGATACTAGCTAACCAGAAGACGCCTCTTGCTACTTCATGGTCCGGCGTTGTTCGGCATGATTCTGGCTAAAGCTTTGGCCGCATTCTCGCAAGCATAATTGACATGGGTGTTGAAGTTTATTCGTATTGTGATTGGCTATCTGTAACTTCACTCCTTGCATCCAGTTTCCAATTCTGTCGATCGTCTCCATTGCCAACATTTCCATTTCTTACGACCGTTATTACGATGTCGTCTGCGAACCCGACAATCTCTACGCCCCTAAGCAACTTAAGTGTCAACACGCCGTTATACATCCCGTTCCAAAGTGTTGGAGCCAGAATAGAGCCTTGCGGGACTCCTGGCGTAATTCTAATCGATTTTTGTCCTCATATATCAGGACCCGGAAGCAACTCCTTAGAATTCTACAGAGGTAGCTAGGGACTCTCATTTTGTGCAGAGATTCTGCAATGGTTTCCCAGCTTGCGCTATTCAACGCATTCTTGACGTATATCGTTATCACGGCACGGTATCGATTTGCTTTTCTTTTCTGTTTGCTCGTCATATCATGGTCCGAATGGCGCCCACCGTAGACTTGCCCTTCCGAAACCCGAACAACCCGTTAACGCTTTCCGTAAATATTGGCAGCTTGTTAAAGACACTCCAAGAGTTTCCCGAGCGCATCCAGCAGGCATATTGGTATATACGATAATGAATCCTCTGGGGGTTTATCTAGTCTAGACAGTAGCACTAGCTTCTGTACCTTCCATTTGTCAGGGAAGTGGCCCTCGTCTAGAAGCTTTTGAAACACATATCCGGGAGTGTCTGGATTGCTGCTCTCAATGCGATGCTGGGGATTCCATCTGGTCGGGGGCTTTCTTCACTCTTTGACCCTTTGCCAATGTGATGAGTTCCTCATTGGACACTTTTATCCCTTCTACGATGCGTCGCCCCAGGGGTTGGCGTCAGCACCCTGGCACAACTCTTTAAAGTAAATTGATTTTCTTCGCTTTATCTCACGTTTCAATGGTACCCTTGCGGCTCGAAACACTATACTACGCCCCTCTCTGTCCGCTTCGGTGTTTGCTCTCTGAGTGTATCTTCTGGCTCTAAGGCAGCTGGTGCGAAGGGGTTTCGAGCTCCTTGCTCCGCCAGTACGCTGGACGCCGTCTGTTTGTTGGTTCTAGTTTTATTAACATTTTGGTGTCGCATGCTTTTTCTAGCGCTTCTGTTAACTCTTACGTCGCTCGCTGCTTGAAGTGCTTCTTCAAAGAGGTCGTTGTCAAATGACACCACTTTCCACTTCTGCTCGTGAGCTCTCGCTCTCTGTATTGACACTTGATATCGTTGATTAAAATTGTACCGGAATGCCAGGTGGTCACCATGCGTGTAGTCTTCGGAAACTCTCCAGTTCACTTTTGCCCCTAACAACGGGCTACAAAAGGTAACGACGATGATGGATTCCCGTCTATTTATGCGGAAAGTTGAGCTGGTGCCCTCGTTACATAGCATACCATCCAGTTTGGCTAGAGCTTCCAAAATGCTATACCCTCTTGTCTTGGTATGTCTGTTTTCCCACTTCACTGCCCAGGCATTGAAAGCTTTTCCTATGACTACCGGTCTTCGCCCGCCCAGCTTATCTAGCATCCGATGGAAATGCTCTGCTGTCCATCAAGGGGGTTCGTAAAGTCGCCATTTGTTTGGAAACTCTAGGGACACCCTTCCGTTGACATAGTGACCACCAAACCTTGATGCAGCTTTTTTCCAACAATTCATTAGCTATGGTCGTGAAAAGCCATATCGACGCCGTCTGCGTGTTGCCGTACGCCTTCCTTATCCGGATTACCGTTGGTGTATCTCCCAGATCACATTGTTCCTTCAGCGCACTTCTCAGCTCATCTCCTGTTGTTATCTCGCCCAAGTTCCTGCACTCAATCACTGTCTTGTGGGACAGAGCCCTATACGGTTGCCTACTCATCTAGCGTTTTTTTTCAATGAGTGTCTTGAAGGCCACGCTCTTGACCGTCGGGTCTTTCTTCAGTTCAAAGAGCATCTCACCTTTTTGAGTACCACATTTCACCACATTCTCCCCAAATGCTTCAACTCCGCATCATCTCTCACTTTCCAAAAGAGTTCAACGTACGTCCTTCCGTCCTTCATTTCGACGATTGATGCTTCGCCCCTATTTTTCCCGACGGAGCTTAGACATATCATCTATTACCTTCTGCAGTTTTGACTTTGCTTCCAATAGACTTCTTGCTCATTCTTTGGTTTTTTCTTCTCTTCCTACTCTCCAAGTATCTCCCTTTTCCGTTTCTCAGTGCGTAGATTTCGGGAACTCTTGGACGTCTCTTCTGCTTCCTCAGATACTGTTTTCGCCTTGGCCTCGTTAAGCATTTTTCGGCGTGCTCAGCACGCGTCTTAATGCTTAATCTTGGTGTGGACGTTGTTCTTGTCTTTTATGAACTCGTAGAGATCCTCTATTTTCTTCTTAAGTTCTGCCGTGTTGTTCCTCGCAAGCTGCAATCCTACTTGGGGTGTGCTATTACCAGTGTTGGGTGTAAACGTCTGATTCGGCACAAGGCCTGCCTACGGCTCCTTGGAGCGCCTGTTGCGTTTCATGCTGCTTTACACTAGTCGAACTCCAGATAGTCACCTGGTTGCGAACACGATCGTCTCTTTGCCTGTTGCCGGGATGCAGTCGTTTTCGTGATTTTTTGCATTTTTTTATATTTTTTCGGTATTTGTTTTTGATCTTTTCTCTCCGTGGTTCTCCTTTTGTTGGGTCCCAACTCCGGGCCGCTATCTCCATCGTGATTCCAGATACGCAGCAGGGAGGTCATGCTAGAGTTGACATTATCCTTCATGGCGAGTTTGTCTTTACATCTCGCCCTGAGCAGAAGCAAAAAATCGTCCCGCGCAAGTGAAACAGTCAATTCTACCTAAAAATCAATCGGTGCCTATCACACAAGCAGTCCATATAACAATAGCCTATACCTACTGTGCGATTTAGTGATGAGTGACGGTGCCCAGCAAAAAGCAACCCAGATACGGCCGAACTGTGTTGCTGTTGATTTTTCGAAATGCCCCGTAAGACCAGCCATTCGAGAAGTGGAACAGTTATTAAAAGTGCAGATGAAACTCAATCTGGCTGAAGTGAAAACCCTACAAATGCATCATATCAAACATTGCGTGCTGATTTCGTTCAACAACATTAACCAAGCTGAGTCATTCGCCTCGCGAAACACCATGCAGCACACCGTCGAATGCGGCAATGTTAAATATAGCATTCCCGTATACATCGAGAACGGCGCTGTAGAAGTTCGTGTCCATGATTTGGCTAAGCGTACCCCTGACGGCGCGATTAAAAAATGCTTGCAAAAATACGGAGAAGTAGACTCCGTTACACATGAGACTTGGAGGAATTTTTTCCCGGGCATCCCTAACGGTGTTCGTGTGGTGAGAATGCGTGTGACCAAGCCATTTCCCTCATACATAACCGTCACAGCGTTAGGAAGTGACGATGTTCTCATTCATTAAACATCACTAGTCACGTACCCAGGGCAAATTCCTACGTGCCAGTTCTGCACGAAGAAGCTGCACCTCGGAAAACCTTGCGTAGAAACTGTTAAGGAAAACTTAACCAATCCAACTGAAATCAGCCCAGAACCATCTTACGCTAAACCACTAACAGCTGCAAAACCAACATCTTCGGATCAAGCACCAACAACCAGCAACAACAACAACGAAACGAATGCCGAAAAAACGAACATATAATGACGACCGATAAGAGTAAGACACAAACTGGAACATCTGACCGCGAGCAGCAGGAAAGTAGTACGGATGAGGACATGGATATGAACGACAACGCAAAAGAAGACAAACGGATCGAACCTCAAATGGCAGTGGACAACACTGGCAATATTTCGCCCCCTAGAAAAAGGATCTCAACACGCAGCAGAAAGCTGCGTCTAAACGAGACAAAAAACTTAACATAGTTGTTTTTTTTTATTTATTGTAAAAAACGAACAATCGGCCTCGTTGAGCTACCGCATTTGGGCCTAAATAAATTTAATAATTATAAAAAAAAATCCTTCATGGAGAGTAGTGTTCAGAGCTGTGTCGGCGTAAAATCGGGAATGGTGCTCCGAACCTAGTACCAACTAAATGGTGACGAATTTTAAACGTACCGGGAGATCTACCAGAATTTTGTCGGAACGGAGGCAGCCGTTCAAGTCGGTGTCATAGCTCCTTGATCGCCATTTCAAGTTGGTGTCATAGCTCCTTACTAGAGCTTCCATTTCCCGACGGCTTTCAGCTTCCCGAGATTCGGGAAATTAATAATAAATTTCCCGGATCCCGGGAAAACAGAATTTTTATTTTAAAAGGTGAATGATTTTCTTGAAAACAAAAGAATAAATTGAAATGTTTGATTGCATGTATACCTGTCCTAAAGCAGTTGTCAGAAGATGGCGATTTGGTGGCCTACACTCAAAAAAATGTAAACGTTATGCCTATTGATTATACACATAGATTTTTGCAATTAGCGGAGACAGATAGACACTATTTGCTGGCACATAAATCTAATGTGTGTATTTACAAGAAATATTAATCTTACATTCACATTTCATAACTATAAGGCACATAAAACCCGATTCTATAACAATACGCACATATAACTTATGTGTGCGCATGCATTGTTTATATAGTTGACAGATAGAAGGTATGTGTGCGTGTGATAACATTAGCATTTCTTCTTCACATGGATTTTAAGTAGTTTGAAGCAAATAGAATGAACGTTCGGATTTTTTTCAGTGAACACATCATTCAATCATTTGATAACTCGTCAATAAGTTTACGCAACATCAACTTTTTCTTGGCAATATGTATAACCTAAATTGTGGTAATTTCGATTACGATTGGAACGATATGCTAAACGCAGCTGCTGGAGTTACTTTCCAAATTGGAATTCGTTGTTCTGATACGATGGAATGTTATCAATTTAATGCAAAGCACCTTCTTTAGTAATTTTGGATGAAAAGATTGAGCTGCTTCAGGGTAGTGTGCAGTTACTTCCGATCAAATGAGTGAGTTACGTGTGAATCAAAATCAAGCAGATAATGGACGAACTGTGCATCGATGGATGACGCCTACCATAGATTTCCTGTTACGGGCAAGTATCTGGATTGCTTGATCGTATTCCTTTGCCTGCATCTTTGAAAGCAACATTCAGGAAGTAGAACGGCACGCCTTGTTTTCAAATGAAAGGTGTAATGCTTCCATAAGCTGCTATTGAAAATTTTGTTAATCCGACTTGCGATTCCGGAGTTACGGATTGAAGAAAGCGGTCACACAGAAATTTCTCATAGAAACTGGTACCACCATGATATCTAAATGATGTAATACATCTGCTGCTATTGAAAATTTTGTTAATCCGACTTGCGATTCCAGGGTTACGGATTGAAGAAAGCGGTCACACAGAAATTTCTCATAGAAACTGGTACCACCATGATATCTAAATGATGTAATACATCTTAAAATGGGTATAACATTACTTGGATTTGCAGAACACTTATGACCCATCAAAGTAACTTTGACCACATTGGCCACCTATGATAGTTCTTGATGCCCCCGGGGAACGAGTTCCTAAACTAATATCTCACTTATTTCCCAGTGAATTGATGATCGATTTTTACAAACTTGATTTCAAATGAAAGATACAGTAATCCCATTGACTGCAATTGAATTCGGTTCTAACTTTTGGTTCCGAAGTTACAGTTTGGTTAGTTTGATGACATTGGAATTTCCCACGTTACAATCGTAATTCCTCAGAGGCTAAAAAATTATTGGAATGGTCACCAAATTACATAGATTCGCAGGTCTAGATCACTGATTAGAAATCAAACATTCTTTGAATATATTGTTTACTATCGACAATTCCGTAAGTCCCGGTTTCGGGGCATATTCCACAATTAAAGTCACATCGATTCTTCGGTGAAGGCTGAGCCGATGTTCTCACACCAAGTCTCAAATGGAAGGCAGAAGAAGCAGCCGATTGTTGCGTCTCCCCAGCCCTTACACCTTCCTCCTTCATCAGCCTCCCCCCCCCCCTTCTTTGGACCACCTTCACACTCGCATTCCCTTCATTCACCCCGCATACCGAAATAAGACAAGTTGCCACTTCCAAATCCATTCCCACAGCATTTCAAAATATGATCACTTGAAGATAACATTGAACTCATACTTATTAAGCTAATTAATTTTTTTTTGTTGAAAGTGAGTCACCGTCGACTTTCGTGGTAGTCGTGGGATACGTGCTAATTGTAATGAGAATGTAATAGACATTTCATGATTTATATTCAACATAACCAGCTAATGAATTATAGTTTGGATAAATGAGAAATGCACAATCGCACCACTAGGTGGATTAACACAGGTTTTTTTTAGATTTGGGGATTGCAATTTGAAATTAGTTGTAAATGTTAAGTAATTTTTATATTTGAATCATTCATGAAATTTATATTTAAATCATGAAAACAAGGCTGTCCTGAATCTAGGAATACAGTTTAGTATACCAGGGAGATTAATTGAATTTTATGAAGACAAGCGAGGCTCTGATTTTTTTAACAAAAATTTTATTGAATTGAGCAATCAAAACTACGAGCATTACAATCAATTTGGCTTTTTCTAAGGGACGCCTGTTACGCTTGGGAATGACAAATTCGGTGTCTATATTAAACGTTAATTAATTTATTATCTATCGTTCACCTTCTTCGCGATAATCTCTGAATATACTTATTATATCGTTTTGGACACATGCTAAGCCTAGTGACGATGACATAAACGCGAATTTCATTGAATGGACAACAATTAAAACGTGATCAATCAACAGAGAGCGAGAATAGGATCAAAACCACACCATATTTCGAAGCGCTTAGGAGTCACGCAATCGCTACACACTATTCGGTTTCCAAGGAACCGTTATCTGAAATGCTGCGGTAACTAGGTACATATTCATCGCCGTGCGTAAATCGCCACACGCAACAATAGGACTTTTTTGTCACGTTTCAAGCGTAGGTATATGTATATCGCTTTCGGTACCCAAGTGCACGGAGCTTACTCATAGAGCTATAGGCGCGTTTCTCACCTCCTGGGTTAAATAGAAACAACCGTCATATCGCGTTTATAGGTCTCTGCTGGTCTCTTCTGCATTTGTATACCTGGTAAATATTACGTAGGCATCATAATAACCGCTTCTTGTATGTATAGGTACTCAGCTGTAGTAGGCCGAGATCATAAGCCGGCCAGAACAAGGCCCAGCCTGTTTAAGTGTTAGTTGGTTGGTTATGTTGTTTACAGTCGATGTTTACTTTTCACGTTCCGCTATAGCAGACGCAATCGCGATCCGATTCTCTCGCCGGGTTGGTTTTTCAGCGACCTGCACGGTTTGGAATTATGAAGAAAAAAAAAGCCTTTCCTTGCTATGAAAATTGCGCTCCAGCTCACACCTTACTCTGCGCCAAATAGGAAGCGGACAAATAACATGAAATGGATTGTGAAAAATAAAAAAATGAAGTGTCATAGCCACCAATACAAGCGGGGTGACTAGTGTCGTTGTCAAGTATTTACGGTATCTACTAGTTTCGCTCGCCAACCACAATACCGCACTTGCTATTTGCTCGGTCTGGCCGATACTTGTTATTATTTGTATTTGGCATTTTATGCTTCTGTACATTAATAATAGTGAGTGCTTTTGTCGATAGCTGGATCCTCAGCGAAACATTATATAATGCGATTCAAAAGGCGACGTTGATGTGTACAGGCACTGCTTAGAACAATGTATTGGTGATCTACCCGCAAGCGTTTGGCGAAACGGGCGCAACAAGTGACGTCGCTTACATAATTCATTGCACACTACTGTAGAGACGCAATTAGTATTACTTGATCGGTGTCAATCAAAGTGGTTCTGCTTTGCGGATGACTTAACGAAATTTGTAGTGTAGAATTGTTCAACCGGAGGGCGTTCCGTGCTAGGATAGAACAGTGTCACTTGATACTTACTTGTTAATTGAGATTTGATTTCTATTGCAGGATTGTTTTTGTGTCATTCTGTCTTATCGCAGATAATAGTCTAAAACACATCACTGTACATGTTTTTAATTAAATGTAATTTTAGATAACATTTTACAATTGATACTCGTCATGCTGAGAATGACACGATATAATATTTTTGTCTTCCTTTTACCCAAATGTTAGCTTAACGTAGCCATAGGTCTTCCATAAATTCACTAGGGTAAGGTTTATACAATAAGTAACGAATAAAAATATTACAATCAACAATAACACTCCATTGGGTTATGTGAATGATATTTACCGCTTAGTGCCGAGGTCCTTGTTCTTGACGGTAAAATGTCGAGTAAAATGAAGAGTCAAGAGTTGAATCAGATCTCAAAGTTCGAGTGGGCGATGCTGGGCTATTTGGCCGAAGGTTATTCGGCCGAAGGACATTAGGTCAAATGGACATTAGACCGAATGGGAATTAGGCCGTATAGACATAAGACCGAATGGACATTAGCCCGAATGGATAGTAGGTCGAATACATATTATGTCGAATGGGCATTTGGCCGAAGGCTAAGAAGCGGAATGTTCAATAGTGAGGGGGAAAAAGTGGAAGCTCACCCTGCCGAGCTTTTGGGGATTCTCGTTTATGCTTTGTTTTGCTTGCTTCTCAATTATTTGCTTATATCCAGAGTTAAAAATAATCGAAGCCCTTTGTTGACGGCTGAAAATGAACCTGTTGCGACTCGCGGTGAATAGAAAAAATATTCATTCAACTATCCATCTTATTCATTCAGTTGAATATCGTACAATATATTCATTTCGCTAATTATTTAGAAAAATGTTTTCAAATGCCGGTGAAACATATGAAACAACAATCATCATCGCTTACATTGTGCCAGGGCCTACTTTGATGCGTTTGATTCGTTGCTGCACGGTCGCTTCGTGTAATAATCGGAGACGAATGAAAATGTGCATGGATGAATGGGCGGTTTGTTCGTTTGACGTTTTCAGCTGCGTCACTGAATATTGAAAATGAATGCGGCTGAATATAATCAATTTTCATTCAATGAATTTGAATATTTTTAACTCTGCTTATATCCTTCTTTTTATCATGAACCGCTCTTTCGAATTAACTATAATGTAAAATATTCTAGCTAGCTCTATTAGATAATAACCAGTTTCCTTATTTCGGGATGTAACGAAGTTTCAAAGGCGACAACATATTGAATATATGTACATGTACTGTACCATCGGTTACTACACTGCTCTAGTTCTTGAGGCGAAGTCAGTTTAACGCGGCCGCGCAAACCGGCTGAGGGTCCACCAGGTGAGCAGGTCGCCGACCCACCGTCGGAAGCGGTGGATCCTCTCAAGCAAACCTGTGATCCACCCGTTTGCCCGGATTACTTAAACATACGGGATATAAATTAGTTTAAGTCCTACAGAGCGGCAGCGATGTCGAACAGCACACGTCTTGAAACGATGTGGTGTAGCCACATTATGCGACAACTTCATTTATTTATTCCGTTTCACCTGTAACCCAAATTCTTAAAGAATAATAAACCGCCTAAACATAAATATGTACATATTCAAGGTGAACAAACTAATTTTTTTAAATATGCAGCAAAAAGATAACGAAAGTATACTGAACATTGTAACCCGTCAGGGCAACAATTTAGCACTGGGTGGAAATATACCTATTTGTGCGTACTCTCTCCGTAGAGTGTATTGTTATTGCAACATAACTCACCGCTGCTCATTATGCTCGTTCATGTTTTTGATGTAAATTTCGTTTAAATAATAGTCCATGAACGTTGTTATTAGTCCAGATAGGTGTAGTAATTTTTGTTGTGTATTTGTAAATAAATGGCATAGGTTTTAGTTAGGTTAACGCTCTCCTTTCGCTGCAAAAGTGGTCTGACTATGCTGTGCTATAGCGATGACAGCTATGCGGCGGTGCGTTTTTTTTGGTGTTGGTTGTGGTCGAGTGCGGAAGGCGGCCATCGTAATAGGAGAAAGTGACGAACCACGGCGTAGAACAGACGTCCATTTAGAAGTTTTTTTTCTCGGGAGTTTTCCGCCACTAGAAAACGTTTTAGTGCGCGCGTGCGACGGCAAGTAATCCCGTCGAAAAGTGTCGGTCGTGGTTCGGTTACCATAGTGTTTTGTGGTGTTGGGTCGCCGGATATCAGAAGCTAAATGCAAAGGAGCCACTCTCTTCCCCGGCTAATTACCAAGGACCCAGTGACACCACGCCGCCCTCACTGTGGAGGATCAGCCGAACGAGCATAGCTCTCCTCCACAGTTAATCGCAAAGGAGGGCGAAGCAGGTAGGACAACGGATCCACCTGAGGTAGTTTACTGCGGTATCTACCTGGGCCATTCACGGGGAGTGAGTGGATCCGGCGATTAATCGCCCCGTCGCTAGGGAGGTTACAACAAAAGAGCCTTGCTCACCTTCCTGGGTAATTGTAAAGGACCGCTGCGATAGCAGCCAACGGTATGTGCGGGGAAACACGGCCGTCGGAGCCCCGGCCGGTCGGATAAACCTTCCGCCATCGCCGAAAGTAGCTGATTAGTTTCACCGGCAGAGTACAGCACAGAGGAGAGGAGAATAAAAGTCGGTAAATTTAGTTTATTTGTTTTTTGCTCTTTTTTGTTTGTTATTATCCGAAATTCCGGTAGGAGCACCTAGGCCGCCCTGAAAGGAAGGGTCCGCCGGGCAATTAAGACCCCAGTAGTGGGCAAACCCAGACTTACAACATCTAGTCTCAAAATTTAAAAAAAATTCAAAAGTGCACAATTGTTCATTGTTTTACATCTTGTGTTCATTTTCAACTAATCTATTTGGTTCTTTCCTTGGTTTATTCGGCCTTGTGTCTTGGCTTAATGACCATTCGGCCTAATGCCCATTCGGCCTAATGACCTTCAGCCTAACGGCATTCGTCCTAATATTGATTTTGCCTAGTGTCCTAATATCCTTCGGCCTAATGGTCTTCGGGCAAACGTCCTTCGGACTAATCGCCGGACACCGAGTGAACAACCGACCGGTCGGTTCTCGTAGAAAAGAGGGACAAGCCTGTCTTTACAGCGAGACACGTTGGTAGACCTAAGCGATTCGTAGTAACACTGCCTAAGCTAGACTTCTTCCAGCAGAAGACAAAAGATTAGTCCGTATGGTTTCAAGCTTGTTTTTAATGACCCTGCTACTTCTAGTTTTCCGATCAGTATATTTCACATTCTTGCTCTCACTTGAGTACTATGTGTGTGTGTATATATATATATATATATATATATATATATATATATATATATATATATATATGGGGGGAGGCGTAGCGTAGTTGGTAAATCGATTGCCTTGTACGCAGCGCACCTGGGTTCGAGCCCCGACCCCGCACATAGGGTTAGAAATTTTCATAAGAGATTTTTCTAACCCGAAGAGGCGAATGACCTTAAGGTTAAAACCTCTATAATCGAAATAAAAAAAAAAAAAAATATATATATATATATATATATATATATATATATATATATATATATATATATATATATATATATATATATATATATATATATATATATATATATATATATATATATATATATATATATATATATGTATATATATATATATATATATATATATATATATATATATATATATATATATATATATATATATATATATATATATATATATATATATATATATATATATATATATATATATATATATATATATATATATATATATATATATATATATATATATATATAATCCATTTCTCACTGACCGGCAGTATTTTTATGAAAGAAACTTGTCTGCATCTATTTAATGATATATTTGTTTTCATCGATAGATATACACTCAGGTTTTATTTTACGCGGTTTTTTTGCGCGGTATTTTTTACGAGGATTTTGAAATTTACGCGGTTTTTATTCACGCGGATTTTGAAATTTACGCGGTTCTCATTTACGCGGATTATAAAATTTACTCAGTTTTCGTTTACGATTTTTGAAATTTACGCGGTTTTTTAAATTTACGCGGTCTTCATTTACGCGGATTTTTTAATTTACGCGGTATCCATTAATGCGGATTCTTAAATTTACGCGGTCTTCATTTACGCGTATTTTGAAATTTAAGCGGGTTTTCATTTACGCGGCCTGTATCCCCCCTGTAAAAAAGCTGAGTGTATACATGTTTAGAACTGGAAATGAAATGCGATAGCTATATCCCAGCTGGCATTGTTTTTGGCTGATACAATTTAAACATGCAGTTTTAATAATTCTTGAAACAGCTGAAAACTTTAATTCAAAAATGTTTCATTATATTCTCTTTAAAAATATATCAAATTCAGAAAAAAAATTGAGAAATCGTCACATTAGTAAATCCTCAACGATTTCTCAAATTTTCTGATATCTCCGTTATAATATTCTCAGTTGATTAATTGAACTACTGTGAACGATATGTATTTTTGTGAATTTATTAGGCATCAGATAATTGTACTACTTTTCTTAGTTTTCCTCACATTAAAAATGCCATTAACACAACCCCAAAAGAAACTTTACTTGAAATCTCTAAATGTAAATCTCAAAACTTTGGTATTTGTTTCTTTGAGTCCAACGACCATAAGCATATATCTCGGTTCGTTAAATAGTGGTTTTTTGATCAGATGGTTAATGTTCTTTCATGATCTGCCCACCGCCCAGACCTAAATCTAATAGGAATTCAATGGAATGATGTGGAAAACGCGTCGAAGAGAAGAAATTCAAGAATCTTAACGATCTCTGGATCTCAAAGAATCTGAATGATCATGGTTAGAAGTTAGAATACTGTTAATTCTAATGGAGCGATATTGTAACCTAGTTGAAAGCACCCCGTTGTCTAGAGACTGTTTTCAAGTAAAAATTATTCCCGACTAAATACTATTCAGCTATGAATCATTAGTCTAGATCTAAATCAAAATTAACAGCAATTTTTATATATGTGCTAATTCTGTGTTCAGGCCTGATTTAACCTCCTTGTTAATTTCATTCATATAATTGCAGATTTCGTCTAATACTATGCCATACGATTTATTTTCATGCACCCACTAACAGTACACTACAGGTCTTGAATTCGTAAATGGTCTGTTTGATTTTATTACGTTGCCCGGTCTTTAAGTGTTGGGGGTATGAGCAGGCCCGATGAGAGGGGGGGTCAGCCAGGGCAATTGCCCTGGGGCCCGGGTCGTCTTTGGGGGCCCGCGTTTTTACCCGGTAAATGGGCGAACACCGGTACACCGGTTACACCGGTCCGGTATTCATAAAAGAGCAATAAAAATATCAATAGTAATTTCTTTGTAATCATTCGTCTTATTAAATTATTGTATTATGGAAGCGTAAAAATGAAAACTTTATTTGATAGTTGGCATTTGTTAAAACAAACGTTCTTAAGGGAATTGTCTACTTTGTGTACAATTTAAAAAAGCGAGTTTTATTACTTGAATCGAGGAATACACTACGAAATATTGAGAAGCCAATTCAAAGTATGTTCGAAGAAAGCAATAGAGCGTCAAACAGGAATACGAGCGCACGGACAAACGCATCCGTCCTCTTCTACGTTCGCTTCTTTGCTGGTTGTTGGCGTGGAGATACTGGGCGTGATTGTTGTAGAGTGAATATTTGTTCCTGTCAGAGCAGTAGATATTGCTGTGTAGCCGTCTGTGGTTTGGCATAAGATAACGGTGTGTTGTTTACGGTTATAACAGGTGGATTTTTTGTTCTTTTGCAAAGTTTTCCGTGGTGTAGTGTCTTTTTTAAAAATTCGTGCATAGGTATCTTCCATGGGTACATAATCATTAATAAGTGTTGTCTGATGAAACGTCCCATTTTCGGTTGATCCGCATAAAATGGTTACGTATGTACAGAAGCATTTTCACCATAAGAACAACATTAGGGACATCCGGGAAAATGCGAAGTTTCAGCTGTTATGAAAAGCACTTCTCCGTATCTTGACGTACATTTGCTAATCACGATGTCAGGGGTGTGTGGCGATAATTCATGTAAGCGTATCTCTGCACGTAATTGTTTCACTTCTCGAGTAGCTGATCTTACAGAACATTTCCAAAAATCAATAACAACACAATTCGTCTGCAGTCGTTTTCACCGTGTATCTATAGCGGAACGATTTTTAGTTTCTACTCTGGACGAGATGACAAGATAGACTGAGCTTAACTAACCGTTGAATAAAATGGTTAATTTTTATATTTTTGTATTGTTATGCACGTACTAGTATTTTCCCTCTAAAATGTATTGTGTTGAGATAGAACGGTGATTTTGGGTCTCACCAAAGATGCGTGTGGACCCAATTATAATGTACGAAATAAAGAAATCAAATCAGTTCAGCTCATGCAATAGCAGCAGTGCTCAATTGCCTACTGTACTCACAGTTGTTTTATTTGCGTATGATTACTGTGTTCTGTGTCTATGTTGTTATCGCGTCCCACATATTCTCACAGCTTACTTATGTAAATAGAAAATCTTTTTGATTTGATAATTTTAAATGAGAATTTTGAGCTGCATCCGATACCTTCTCATTTTGCTTACAACAAAAGCTAAAAACTGCTCCACCGCTACCAGAAAATAAATCAATCCATGTGTCGCTTTTTCTGCACAGTAGAAGCAAAATATTATGTTCCAAGCGACTGTATTGAAAAAAATGAGTGACGATTACAAGCAGAAAGTGGCCTATTGCGGTCAAAATATATTCCTATTTACTTTTCAAGACTTTCCTTAAGATCTATTGTTAAAATGGAAGCTAAAGATGGCCATTGTTTACACCATACAATTTCACCATGTTAGACATAGCGTGCTGATTATGTTCCAGACCATCAATGGAACAGAAGCGTTTCTTTCGCGAAACGAAATATATCCGCTCACTGTTAAAAAACAAATTCTAAATCCCTCCGTTGGTTGGAAGTATTATTCCTGCTATTGTAGCACCTGCAGATCCTATTTTCCTTACCCCTAACCTTACCACTTCCCAAATCCTTCCCATCAGGGAAATGATGAAAAAACGATTCATGGAAAGGCACAGATCTCCGATCTACATGGGGAATGTGCCATTTGAGCCAGACGCTACTGATTCCTGAATACCCACAAATTTAAAAACTTGTAACTATGACAATTTTACCCTATTTGGATACCGCGGAATAAGAAGCTGTCGAAATTCGCCTGTCTGGCACGCTATCTGTAGATGTGACAATATGAGTCAACCGGAGTCTAATAGAAACCACGGACTCACGAGTTTCCCATGGCTGAAGAGATACTAACTCATGCTGCACTAGAGGACATAGGTTTAAAAGGGCCCGGCAGTAATACAAGCCTTGGGGCCCGACGCGGCTCTCGACGGCCCTGGGTATGAGTGTACTAATTCTGTGTCCAACACTGTATGAGCTATAAGCTAAATGGCGCAAGGAAGTGGGTATCGATGTCGGGGGAAATTCCTCCGTCGGGCAACTCTCTGTCGGAGTAGTCGGGTCAAGATTTATAGACTCCCAAACGGCTTAACCGATTTCCGTAAAAAATTATACACAGTAGGTATTTGTTATGGAGTGTGTTTGTGTGCTATTGGTTGGGGATTATCTGCCCGCCAGATGGCGCTACGGAACAAATGGTGTTTTCCTCCTATTACGTTGAAAATCGCAGCAACGTGCGATGGGTATTAGCTAGTAAACTATAAAACAATAATATTCGTAAAATAAAGGGAACAAATATATTCAATGATTTACAAAAAATAAGGAAAATATTCTAATGAAACAAATAAAAAAATGAATAATAAAATACGTATGATAAACAAAAATAACAAAATCAAGGGAATGTAGTCTAGGTTGGGACGGGTTTCTTTAGAGGCTGATATCTTGTTTCCATGAGAATATTTTTTAGATTGTAGTACACCATTTGGTAGATATATTATGTGGCTTAATGTCTGCGAATGGAAGATGTTTACTTGCAATTTTAAATAAGACACCGGATCAATTTTCTGCATGATGGCAAAATGGCCAAAAAATTATGTCGAATGTCAACAATTTAAAGAAGTAATTGTGGCAAAAAGTACCTAATGTTTAATATTTTTTTTGAAGCAGTAAGATGACTTAAACGCGTGCGTTATTCTGCAAAATATTTATTAATGTTTCATCTACAAAACAAAAATTTTCGAGTGTAAGGCGTCCAAAATGGAGGCTTTCTCGGAACAAGATTTTTCGAATCTGCGGGCATTCTCGTTATTGAACCATTCAACCAATCAACTTCGGGTTTTGCCCGCCTAAAATAAGATAACATTCTCGGTCGCTGTAATCTACAAAATCGCAATATTTTGATCATTTACGATTTTTTACAGTGGAAAAAATCATGCGAAAAAACGATACTTTATTTGCAAGTGGCCTCCATTTTGTTTCTATATCGAAGTTTTTCATGTTTTTAGGTTGAGGCGCGTCTACGGAAAGTAATCTTCAAGATCGCTTTGGTTTGCTGCTTGTGGACGACGAATTGCGACCTGTATTGGCCCGCAGATGAGGTTGGTTTTCAAAACACCTTTTGCTGGAGCCGCCATTTTGGACGTCATTTGACACCTTACGCTCGAAAAATTGTATTTAATGGATGAAACCATAATAAACATTTGGCAGAATAGCGCACATAGCTAAGTCATTTTACATCTCCGAAAAAAATTATCAAACATTAGGTACTTTTTGCACAATTATATAAGAGGACCCCCTCAAATAAGTAAAGACAATTTAAACTTTAATGCACTATAATTAATATTTATTTGTTAATTAGTATTTAAGCATAAGAATAAGTAACTGAAAGAGTTACTTCCATTTGACAGAGTTAATCTGACTCACAGTTTTTACATGTAAAACTTGTACGCAATCTTGTACGCATGCGCAATGAAGCAAACGCAAAATCCTGATCGATAATAACATTTCAGTTATACTTTCAAATTATTTACGTTGCAATTTCGATGAAAAAGATTCAATTTAAGATGGCCTAAAAATCAGCACAACAAAAGATTTTTCGCTCGTTTTTTGACACAGCTCAGTCTGTGACAAGAATGAACTATAACTTTAACTTGGCATAAAGAGTCAACTACAACCGCAGGGCCAGCGGAACACGTGGGTAGTATGGGTAGTGCTACCCACTCGAAAATAGCCGAGGGTGGATTACCCACTCGAAAGTTGAGTCTGAAATTCTCGGTGTCCAAAAACTTTTTATTTGTATTTAATTCGTTGTTTTACATTTAAATTTCTTGGAAATCTGGCATAATGACACAATGCTACAGTGATTTTGTACTTTTAAAGTTTCCGTTGTAGTTCTCCTCAAACGAAACTCAAAATAATGCATGAAAAATGTTGTATACCCTCAAAATATTGATTTATTACAAAAATACAATTTTTCGGGACTATTTTTTTGTATATAGAAACAATGTCAAAAAGCCTTTGTCTCTGATTCGAATTTGACAAACGACAGCTTCCATACTTGGTACCAAGCAAAGGCTACTCCGATTTAAATAATAGAACGTTTTAATCCCCAAAACGCTGCTCCAAAGTGTTTTCTCGGCCCTGGCGAATAATATTTAAATTGTGGAAGATCTAGGTCGGAAGTTAACCAAAATAAAATAATAGGACTGAAATATGGAGACACTTGGAGTATTGGATGTCCCATGTGAACTTAGCCACTTATTTCGGTTTTGTAAAAGCATCCATCAAGGCAAATGATTCTCCTCTTTCGAAAATTTACAGGCACATTAGGTAGCGTAATTGGGTGTACCCCATTAGGCATAAATACGTTAGGCATACTGACTTTTGGCATACGTACGTTAGGCATAATGAACGTTAGGCATGAAAACTTTACCGTAGTAACAATTGTAGTTTTAAGGTGCTCTTGAAGCAGCTCTTAAAACTTAGATTGCACTTACAGCATGCTATAAAACTTCAATTGCTACTTGGGTAGGCATAATATACGTTAGGCATAATGGACGTTAGGCATAAATTGTCTTGTCAAAGTATCACTTCAAGAAACTCATTTTTGGCGGTGATAGCCCCGGGTGGTTGCGTACAATGACAGCGAAGTTGGAACTAACTCAGATTGCGTTAATTTCTGACTTACAACCGATAAAATGCACATGACTAAGATAAGCTCAACACGCTTGTTTAAAAACAATCGCATTTGTATTAAGGCATGAATAACGCACATCAACTTAGATTAGTTCTTAAATACATGCGTGGTGCATTTTGCCAAGAATATATGCCTTGAAGAACAGCTCATGAAAGTAAGAATTATGCATTTCATTATTCATTTAACGAATATATTTATATTGCTGTTTCTATATTATCTAATATGGGAGATAATATAGAAGCAGCCATATTCATATATTCATTAAACTGTATAATATGTTCAATGATTATATTCTTGAGGTAATCAAAGGTAGAACTACGGAAACTGTCTGATACGAGAGAGTTTTTTCGTGTGCTGTGACGAGTTACCGAAACAAAAAAGTATCGAAGCAAACGTAACAACCTTAGCCTACTGCGGATGCTATCCATAACACTGCAAGTTTTAAGTTAACATAATTGAGTTCTACAAGATGACCACACGAATAAACTCATGATCAATGACGTTCATGTTTAACAATTCTCAGTGGTTTGTTTACTTTGCCAGTTGCGTGAGTTCGAGTGCAACGGGTGCCTATCTGTTAAATTCAAACTCACTTAACTCCCATGTAAACAAACCACCGAGAATTGTCAAACGAAGTTCATCCGGCTCATTTTGTGGGGTTATGTCGGTTGGTGTAAAACCTAATTTTTGGTAATTATTCTGACTTATTTTTCAATACTTGATTCCAGTTATATTGATAATACATCCTAAACTGTTGACTTAAATGAAGACAGCATCCAGCTCATCTACGTAAAAAAGAGAAAAAATCTACACTTGTAAGGGATAAATATCTCGCATTGTATTTTTCACATTACGCTCTCTTGTTAAAGTCATGCGAATGTATGGTATAGCAAAGCGTAGTTTTTTCTTCTAACCCGAAAAAGGGGGGTAATGTTGATATATCTATAATAAATAAAGGCTTGCGATTACTTTTATATTTTTGTGAATTATGCCAATCGTCCATTATGCCAAACATATTTATACCGAACGTCGCGCACCCGGCACATTACGTAGCGTAACTTTCTTTAGCATTTCTTCTCCGAGGTTTCTTCAAAATAATGCTTCAGTTTTCCCCACGTAATTTATATGTGGGATATGTCGACAGTTCATGAGGAATCTCTCTACAGAAGGAAAAATTTTCATGATTTTCCCCGCATTTCCCACGCCGTGCTTTTTTTCTACAATGGGTAACTCTTTGGCTTTGCAAAGATGACAGTTCGTGCACCGCTGCACAAAAAGGCAACCAGGTAAACGAGCCCCATTCAAAAGAACAAAGTTTGGTAGATTAGATCCGGCGAAAAGATCGAAATGAGGCTGATAAAATACTCCTCGATTTTTGCTTAACGCAATTGCTTGCATACCAGAATTTTCACTGAGTGAAGCAAAGGTTTCAAAAAGGAACCAGCCCTATATTTCGTTATTAAGGCTCCTCTCGACGAGTACACCATCAATCTCTACTTCCCGGGCGGGTCGCAGACAAAAAAAAATTGAAAAGAATGGAGTAGTTGGTACTTTGCTGTGGAACATTTGTAGTATCAGTAATCAACAAACACATTTTCGCTGTGCCGACCCGTTAACAAAGGGTGTTTCCGAATAACCCGTTAACAAACGGTGTTTCCGAATTACAACCCGTTAACAAAGGGAGTTTCCGAGTAGCCACCAGCTATTGTCAGGGAATTTTTAATTTTTACTTGCACACGCCGTGTCTGAACTTTCGTGATTCACTCCGAATCTTATTACCCACTCGGGAAAAAAGTGTTCCGCCGGTAACAACTGAGTCTAGTATCTGCTAAAAATGACAGATGGCAACACTGCATAGGAACGAAAATATCGAGCTGTTCCAACCTGTACAGCGTCAATAGAATAAAATGTGTAAAATAAAAAATATTGAATGAAAATATTTTTTGTTTCGTGGATTTTTATTCGGTTTGAAAATAATTTGAACGGATATTTGTGAGGTTTGTCATTAACGTGGTAAGAATCCATCGGTCAAAATAATTCGGTTTATATTATATCGAAAAAAATTAATCCTATCGAATTGTGAATCAACGTTGTATTATCATTTGCAGTGAAAGGAACTATCGAACAATTCGAGTTTTTTCCCTGCTAATCGTTAGTCATAAGGATCCGGAATCGGTATCGTCCCATGTTCCTTCTTATCTACAAATGTATATAGCCAACCAGCTGCGACAATAATGCGATTAGTCGCAAGCTGCCAGGGCCAGTGTCCTTACATCAAATAAGCATTCCTTTTGCACATGTAGGAAAGCAAAAGCACACAAAACACACTGTGTTGCTTGTTAGCTCAGGACATGGTCCAACAAGCGATCCTACTTATCAGTTAGATGGTTTCCCTGTGCAAATAAAGCAGCCTGACACATTCCTAGGCCCGATAGCCTTCTTATCGTCTCGTCCCTGTATGGATTTTTCCTTTTTCCTCGTTTCAAGCTGCTAGGCTTGCTACATGTCATGCAAAGCACTCAGTTTGTAAGGAGCAACAATACAGACGGATGGAATTATCTAGCTAACATAGCTGAAATGCTGGTAGGAAAGTGATAAAGGAAATTTTGTAATAGGAGAAAAGGACATAATTTTATCGCTTTCGTTTTGCTGAGCTATTCGATGCAATCAACAATAGTTTGCATATGGTTGGAAACAACTAATTAGATTCGATGCGCTACTGCTATGTTATCAAATGAAATTATCCTGGTATCATATCGAATGATCCATGTTTGTTTTAGCAACGTCATCAACCAGTATGACAGTGAACAAAACGGCAACCGGACAGGTCAGTCAATCCCTTCATAGTCTACGCCTAATTGCTAATTGTACTGTGTACAGTTCAGTACGTATGATACCTTACCTAACTGCATACGTACAATGGCATGTTCCGCTCGAGGCTACCGCCTACCTTCCGACCTCCTACATTCAATGAGTAATTATTCGCTTCCCGACTGTGATTGAAGCCAGCTTCTGAGGCAGTTTGCTGTAGAACCTTCTACCAGTACATAGATCCAGTTAGCGGATAGTTATTTTAGTTTGGACGACAATTGAAAAAACCATCTGTAAACGACATTTTGTATTCTTGATAATGGGGTTTTTCTTCAGTACTCGGAGAGTCGAGTTTGAATTTTCTGATTTTGTAAAAATTATGTAAAATAATATATACTGTATTGCGCGCGATATTATCGAATTATTCGACATATACTATAGCAAAAAAAATGAGCACGGATCTGTTAATAGTAAGTGTAACAAACCTGTCGATTGAGCAAATTTATTTTGAAGCCTACATCGCACCGTCCACGAAAATCAACCAAACTGCGCTTTCCGGGCTGATGAGTTGTCGCGTGTAGCTGCATGGCAAAGCCAATTAATACAGGTTCCGAGTAATTCCAGCCAAACTGGCCATCACCGATCGCCGGTCGGCTGATTGTCATTTGATGTCGTTTGCGGTGAGTCAGTGTGGTGGAAACCGGGAGCGGTGCGAGGAGAAAGTTCCTTGTCACAGAAGCCTAGAACCATAAATCACTGCGCGGTGATGTTCACAGACGAGCGACAACGATGATGATGATAATAATAGGCGATGATGATGTTGATGATCTCGCGCACACGGTCTACGTGGAAATCCAGCGTTGTTTACCCAAGCGTGACCAACAATTTACGAGTAGCCCCGCATCGGTACAGACTCTGATGGAAAAAGGGTTCGGCTATCGGTCTCCAACGCAGTGCAATGTGGGTTGCTCCGGCTACGCTTGAATAGATTTGCAGAGGAAATGACCCCTGATGGCCTTCGTAGGGTTTTTTTTTCGCTTACTTATATGCTGTGGTGGCTGAGAAAAACTTACCCCTAATTGGAAACCATTAGGGCGTGCTTCCCTCCGTCAAAACAACACGAGATGGAGAAAAGTCAAACATTGAATCTGTCTAGTTCCGAAGCGTGGGCTCGAGGAGAGGAAAATTCACACGTTTCGATTGAATTGCATTAGCATAAATTTAGCTAGCAACCAAATATCTACGAGTGACCATCGAAAAAAGTACAATTCCCATACGGTTCTAGCAGGTACGTACACACATCAGGTACTATTGTACAGGTGCATACGACTGGGTGGCCCACTCTGGCTACCGGTGGCGAAGAATAATTACTCTATACAAACATACATAATGCAGAATTGCTCCGCGAGGCGGGGACGAAGGGAGTGTTTGTGTGTTTTGTTATTCTTGGCCATTCAACAGTGCAACCCCAATTCGTAATTGGGTGTTGTTTGCTCCACAGGTGAATCGGATAGAATTTTCTCACGTTACTTTACGAGTTTGTGATATCCGTTCGAGGTGGCTGCCACTTGCACACGTCGTTTACTGCGGAATAAAAATTATATGCAATATTATGTTTGGAGGCTCCTGATCGTAGTCCGGTATGTGCCGCAATAATAATACTAAACGGTTGGAAAATCAAAAGATACTTTGTATTAGTACCTTTGTGATGATTACTATTATTTTAAATTATTTTGAGTTTCAGATTTTATGGGAAATGCCCATCTAATGCATAGGCGGCTCTAGCCGGACGACAAAGGGGGGGGGGGGGGGGGCACATCTTCCTGACAACATCATGTTAAATTTTTAAAACTTATTTTATAAAACAGTTCGTATTTAGAGTTTGGCGAACAGTTAAACAAATCACACTATCCTGAATTTCACAATTTTTACATTTCTTATAAAAGAAATGTATAGAATTCGCTCAAACTTTCAAGATTTTTTCCGAGGCCCTCAGGGACGAGTCTAATATACCAATCGACTCAGCTCGACGATTTGGGACAATGTATCTCTCTCTCTCTCTCTCTCTCTCTATGTGTCTGTGTGTGTATGTAACGGACAAACTCTCATTCGTGTTTCTCAGCAATGGCTGAACCGATCTTATCCAAACCTATAAAACAGTAAGAACGCTATTAATTTGTTTTTGATTCTGATGTTAAGTTTCCAAGATATGAATGTTTGAATGTGTAAAAATGGCGTTTTTTGCAGTTTTTTAAAATTATCTGCCGAAGTTGACAATATAGATTAACACTTTATATATTTTTAGGCAGCTTATACGAATACCAAAAGAGATATTTAACATTAAATGCGGACGAAAGATTTTTATCATTTCCCATGGCCAGAAATATGACCAAAAACATGTAATCTATTATTAACGCCAAAACGGCTTATTTTAGGTCAATAGTATCTTCGGAGAATTTAATGGAGGAAATATGCCCTTTCTGTTGGTATTATGCTTGTGCTGATTAATCCCCCTATGAGTGAGATATTTTCACAAATTCTCTTGGAAGTGATTATATCGAAATAATGTCTTCGGCAAATTTGTAGCTCTTACTTTTGCGAATAACTTTACTGAAGACTTCAAATATCTATTTTGAATACTTTAAAAGTTATGGCGTGTTGTTTGTGGATTACTCTTTGTCGCCTATTTATTGTTCAATATAGTAATAATCCACTGAAATAAGCCAAACATTATTTCGATAAAACGAATTTATATTTCATTTTTCTATCTACAACCGCTAGAAATAATCACCGAACACTTCCAAGTTGTCTGGAAGGAACTTGATAACTTATCAGTGCAAAAATGTTCATTTGTGTGAACCTTCTGACTGCATTTCTAACTTATAACCATCGGATCGATAAACATATCGGAAAATGAAATAAATAACTCCAAGTAGCCAAGAGAAGGCTTTGGGGCTTAACACCATACAACCCCCCCCCCCACCAAAAAAAAAAATATTGGATTGAAGTTGAAAATTTATTGCTGCTGACTGATTTAATTCAATATTACAATAACAATTATCTGATTCGTACATTGATATGTTGTTGTAAACACCATAAGGACTTTTGATAAATTGTCGGAATGGGATCCTGATATGTTACTGATCTATTAGTCTTGAATTCACAGTTGTCTAATAGCATCAATATCAAATTCCTGCCTGAAAACAATCCAATGGAAAATTCCAGAGTTCTGTAATCAATCATAATCCTCAGATTTCTTTTCAAATTGAGCTCGCTTTTGTAGAGATTTACTGAAATAAGGGTCTTTATTTAATAGGAAGCGAAGTTAAAATTGATTTGACGTCTATGAAACATAGAACTGCTCACCAAAAAAATGCATAACTTTCAACATTTGCTAAAAATGTTTTTGCCTTTCTCATTCACTCTAAAATTCGTCAATCCAAACCCGACCCGGAGGGCCGAGTGTCATATGCCAATCGACTCAGTTCGTCGAGATCGGAAAATGTATGTGTGTGTATGTATGTGTATATGTGGAAAAAAATGTGACCTCTGTTTCTCAGAGATGGCTGGACCGATTTGCACCAAGTTAGTCTCAAATGAAAGGTACAACCTTCCCATTAGCTGCTATTGAATTGAAATTTATTGATTGGACTTTCGGTTCCGGAGTTACGAGTTGAAGAGTTCAATCACACAGCAAATTCCCATATAAACTGAAAGGATTTTTTTTTGTAGTTTTGATGCCAAATGACTTTAAAATGCACGAAACATTGAGATTTGATGTAAACTCGAAAAAAATAATGTTTGACAAAAATTGACTTTTTTGGACTTTCTCATATAGAAAAGTTATGCAATCGCTCTAAAAATCGTCAATCATACCAGCCCGGCAGTGAGGGGTTGCTACTTTAAAATTAAAACTAGTTTAAAATTTCTTAACAAGTTGAAAATTTTCGGCAGGACCCGGACCTCCCGGATCTTTCTCCATGATTCGCCGCTGGTTTCAAGCGATGTTTCAGTATCGACACATAGTATCTCAAGATCGTGGCTGTCGATCTATTGTATGTATGTGCAAATCGTACTGAACATGTAATATTCATTTGCACCATTGTATTGAACATAACCAGCCATGGAATCGTAGTCTGGACAGATGAGAAAAGCACAATTGCACCACTAGATGGATTAAAACAGGTTTTTATTTTGGGAATGCGTCGAGTTGAGACGAAAACGTAATATGATTAATAACGAGGTTAACACTTCCCGAATGTAGAGAGAAATTTATGAAAAATGGCGTTTTCCATTCTACTCTGGCAGGTCCTGATCGATTTTGATGAGCATTTGATTTTTGTTGTATGACCAATTATATTAATAGATCAAATAAATGTTCAAAAACAGTAATTTAAGGTCAAGATAGCATCATTTTAAAACAGCCAATTTCGGAGGTTTAGTATCTTCGATGAGTTTTAGAAACGTTAATTAATTTGATAATATAATTTTGACGGTATATCGTCCAAGAAGTATTTATGGTGAATTTTCTCAGGTTAATATTCATGACTACAATAAAGTCTCAACAAATTCGCTAAAGACACGAACTCTGTTACTATTTTCTGAAAAATTAATTCTGCTTAATTTTAAAACTTCAAAAATTACGGTTTCGGAATTATGCCGTTTGGACAGTATGATCGATTTTCACCAAACCCCCACCAAACGGAATTTCTAGCTACGCCGCTGACTTCAAGTAAGTAAAAATAAAGTCGTTCTACACTCGTTCACAAGAAACTTCTTCAAATGCTGAATATCTATTATAATACATTGAAATTATTTTATTTCAATGCGGTTGGCGATTTTATCTGCCAAATATGAACATATGTTTGATGGGCTCTAGCAGACGGACAAGACTGAATTCGAGTAAATCCTTTCTTGAGCATGTTTTCCTTATTATGAAGTTGGAAATATGCAAAAATAAAAAGTTCATCATAATCAGAAATAGTTATCAGACTACATCAAGGGACGGGAAGAATATTTTTACAGCTTCAGTTTATTATAAAGAAAAAAAAATTGCCCGATTTAGTCAATGTCCCCATTTTGTCAGCCTAAAATACACCATGAGATTGATAAAAATGGGTCTTTACTGTATGTATTATTCACTGTGTTTCACATTTATAGGTACATTTCATTTTTGAGGATTTTTTATTGCATCGAACTACAACAATTTTCAGCTAGTTTTCAAGGTGTTATTTTATAGACTTCTTCCAAAATTTGGCGAACCTATTCTAATTCTTAATAAATAAAATTAATTGGTATACTTAAGGGTTTATATGTTGCAGATAGAGAAAATACTGAAATTTTCAGCTTTTTTCATACACAATATTACGTAAGCTTATTAAACAATTTTTCCTAATAAGTTTGTGAAAATTATAAACTATTTAAAATTTTTTACTAGTTTTATTTTTTATTTAACCGTGATTTTTTAATAAATAGTGACCATCACTTCACAACGTAGTCTATTTTTTATGGCTTGCGGTGAGCACGATCTCTCGAATTGCTGAACTGAAAATTATGGAATAGAAATCAGTTTTTAGTATTCTTTACAGATTTAACTCGCCGCGCAGATAGCTCTGACTTAGACCCGCTGGTGCCCTAAGACGATTTCGCTAGATTTTCAGAGCACTGTGCACCCAGTGCATTAACGCAAGTGACGGAAGGTTATCGAAAAGTTTCGTGAAAATGAAAATTCCAGTAATGATGATGATTTTCCCAAACGGTTCGTTTTCGAGAGGTTTTTATTTGTTCTTTGGCATTAGGATTAGCGATAATAATTCAAATCAAGGATACTACTGGGAAGTCACCTTTAGAAAAAGTCGATGTCGAAGTAAAATTTGGAACGATACACGCATGCACTTCAGAGATAGCGTGATATCAGGAGCTGCGATTTCATTTCAACGCTTTTCTGTGAAAAGGGCGATACTCACAAATGTAAACATAAGGCTTTTTTCATACATGCGAATGAGGGCTTTGAAACGCAACAAATTTACCTAAAAATTTGTTTTCTACGATATTGCTTTCTTAAACTACAGCAAAAAATACAACGGGCGAAACTGTATTTTTGTTTGTTTATTTAAAGTTTCGGCCTCCATCCACGCTCCATGCAAACTTTTTGCTTTTTTGCTAGCATTTTAGAGGCGAAACTGTTATTTTCGTATTTTTTAGGATTATCAAGCTGATACCAGCTGTAAATAGTAACAATGATCGCTATTTAAAAAACCCGGACGAAGTCGGTGGCGTAGAACGGTAGTTATTGTAAAAAAAACGTAAGGGCGTAACTTCAATGCTGATAAGTGGGACCGAAAAAGTAAACGATCTCCAAAGGGGCGATACTATCATTTTGTCAATTTCAATAGCAAAAACAAATTTTAATTTAATAATTTCAAATACTTTATGAAGTTTTGGGTTTCGATCACTGAATCATGCAATAGTTCTTAAATAGGAAATAAAACCAAGTCTGGAAATATTCACTGTTGATTTTCTTTGAATGGTATCACTGCTAGTATCGCTCTTTTCAAGAAAAAGCGTTGATTTCTTAGTTCTCAGTCGCGTTAGAAATTTGAGTAAAGTATAAACTTCAAATCGATTAAAACAAAAAATCGATTTTTTTGGCTCAGTACAATATAAATAAACCCTTTAGGAAAATTCAGTTTTCCCACCACAATGCATTGATTGAGGATTTTAGATATTTTATTAACAGAGCATTAGCAATAATTCGTTTATATGTCTATTTTACGAGCCATTTTTTCGCTTTCCCATTGATTTGGTTTGGGATTTCTAGCACTGATATTGTTCTATGCTGATTTGAGCGATTTTCTGAGTCCTGCCACTATCCCATGTAGTATTTGTTATGAAAAACATTGCGAAGCATCACGTTCTAAATGTTCTCAAACGATATAATATCCGAAGATAGTGATAAGAAATATAAGAAATGTCTCATCACACTGTTAGGTGGATTAAAAGCGTTTTTGAAAAAAAAAAAAAATGAAAATTTTGGTTAAGTACAACGCGCAAGGTTGTTTGAAACTATCACTGTTTGTTTCCCCATGAGTTAGCCGCCGATTTATAATAATTTCCGGTTAAGATATCGACGATTTATAAGTTTCTCGGAATATTACAAATTCAAACTTCAATAATAGTAAATATAAATGTGGATTCTACTCGCCAGTGATTCGTTTTGCCATAGGCAAATATAGCTCAACGCGTATGGTGTTACTTAAAATTCGAGTGATTCTACTATTCTTAGATGAGTATAGGGTTCTGCTCGGGAGCCTAAAGTTAAAAATCTTCGAGATTTTTGAATGATTCTCTGTATTAACAAGTTGGGTTCGGATCGGGTTTCTTAAATTTAAAATTTTAGGGTTCGGGTCGGGTTCGAGTTTCAAAATTTTAAAATTCTCGGGGTCGGGTTCGGGTTTTACAAAATTTTCATTCTCGGGTACGGTTGGGTCCGGGTTTTTCAATTTTGAAATTTTCGGGCTCGGGTCGGGTTCGGGTTTTTCAACCCGACCATCTCTACTGTGCACCGCACAGTGGGGCGAAACTGAACAAAGACGGTCAAAAGTCTTTCCTGAGTTTCACAGATGTTTTCATGTTTTGATGTCTTCAGGAAAGTTTCCTAGAACAACATCCTACATCTTTTAGGATAAGCACCTTAATTTTTCTTAAGGTGCAACTGTTATCTAAAAAAAATTGTTTAGCTCGACAACCAAAAATTTTTTTTTTGCGCGGAATCTTATAGAGCAATTTATCTTGAACAACTTTGATGAACATATCTGCCATCTATATATTTTGCCTTAAAAGATATGTACACTGCACCTTAAAATCAATTTTTGAACTTTCTATTTTACATTTTCATTGTTTTCACATGTTGATTGTTGATAATAGAAGCAATATTTTGCATTGAGTTTAGTATTCTGTATTATGATGTCTAGTCTAGTCTAGTCTACACATACACAGCCAATACATGTAGGGATCCGGGAAAATTGCAGGCGTTCGTCCACAATTTTTCTTGTCATTATTAACGTTTGTGGCACATATGGAATATGACACAAGCATTAAAGCGGCCAGGCCAACTGTGCAGCGTACAAAATGAAGATGATTCAAAATTATACGGCAATCAAACTATTCATTTAATGAATAATTTAATCAACGAATCATTTTGAACCTTGAATAAGGAAGAAACGTGGACAACCGTACACAACCGTTTCAATTTGATAGGGGTTTGATAAATCGTTGGGAGTGACTTGGCTAAGAGGGTTAACGTCACTCCTTTGGTTCCGGGTTCCTGGGATGGGGCAGAGGTTATTAGCCCTGTCCTGGCTAATGAGCCAAGGTTATAGCGCCTTTACTCGCTCTCTGAAATAATGATAGAGAAAATTGGCCAAAACGGTTAGTTATTGCTAAACATAAAGACAAAAGGCAAAAACTATTATTCATTTGGTGTTCCTTAATATTATCTATAATTTGTTATTTGACACTTTATCCCTATTGCTTTTCATTTGGCTGCAATTTAATAGTTAACACAGCATGACCTCATCACAAATGTAGTGGATTCGAAATCGTTGTTTTTGCATATGGAACGAGGTGATCAAAATGAATTTGCTTCGAATAAAGCCAAAGAAAGAATTGTAGAACTTGCTGAGATGCATTAATTACATGACAATTATGGTCCTGTTTATTATTACTATTTTAAAAAATAACGAAGATGCTAATAATAACACTAACTTTAAACTAATTAACTTCTTAAAGAATGCTAAATTCACATAACTGAAAGGTATTAATACCTTTTTCTATACAAAATTTTCCTGGCTTTCGAATAAAAATAAGAAAAGGTACAATAAGTGCCATACTTTTTCAATAAGAGCTGGTATAAGTGAATATGAGATAAAAATATCCAAGTTCAATAACCCAAACACATGAAAATAAGAAAAGATAAGTGTAACATGTCAAAGAATAAATTATGCAACTCTTCAAGACTAAAAATTTGAATTATTAAAATGATGATGTTAACTATTCAGATTTTCGCGAAATGAGCGAAAAATCGTTCAAAATTGTTAAATTTTAAATAAATTACTGTGAAAAGGTTACATAACCTCATTAGCTGAAATATTTGAGGACATTTTTCAATGGAAAACTCTCTCGTCTATCCAATGGTTCTAAAAGATTTGAAATACAAAGTATACCTCTCGAGTCAGAGCCATTTTAAGACAATTAAGTTTTTAACACAAAAATTCAATAACCTAGCAACGGTTGAGATTTGAAGGCATGTGTAGAACGAAAATTCTTTCGAATTTTCTCCAAATATGACAGAGAATCATCCCTCTAGAGGGTCCCAACCATGAACCAAACACCCTGTATGTTATTAAATACTGCGCTATGCTGGAACAAGGAAACAACCAAAATGACCAAAATGAAATCCATCAGTTTCACATTTCTCCGATACTTCGAAGTATTCTTCCTTCTTACGCCACTGCGAAAACTTATAAGACTACTACAGAACACGATCCCATTATAGACTTTACGAAGATTACATAAAATTACATAAGAACATCATTTTCACTAAGAATAATTGGAAATCTCTCACCAGATGATATCCACGACAATCTGTCTGTGCACGAACGGAGCTCCAGAAGCTCAATTTTTAGTCTGCCTTAGCTCCACAATAGCACACCCTAGTCGCCCAAAGCTACACCACTGGTTCAGACACCCGTATTCTGTATTATGATGTGTTGATTTACTAACGCCCGTTCTATTGATACTGCTGGTGACCAACCCTATTAACATTGTCATCCCCTTGTGCTGAGTAATGCAAATTGGATTGCTACCCAGCGGAGCTTCTGCTACCAACGGCTCAACAGCGCGGGAAAATTTATTGGCTTCACTACACAGCTTTGCCTGCGGCAGAACGAATCTGGCATTGATTAAACCAAGCCGCGTCGAGTGCGGAAGAATTTATGTGTAATTATAACTTACTAGTTTAGTTTAGTAAAATAAATAGCTATTATTAAAGTATAGTTTGAGGCCAAGTGAGGTGGCCGAAATTACACCTAATCCCAGCGCACTTGGAATATTGCGCATACCTATCGGACCACCATCATCTCGGTTTTCCCATCATCCGATCGGAAGGCAGTTGACCAGATCCGGGGACCCCACCGAGCTATCGAGCAGATACTGTGAAATATCCATACATTATACAGTATAAAAATGCATGTAAACTGAAAAACCCGGAAAGTCCGGATTGTTTCACTTCGCTTACATATACTACATAACATGGCGAATCTAATCATGCTGAGTTTTGGTTCACAAAGTTTCACAATTTTGAGAAATTTTGTAATGAGAAAGAGCATTTTTAAAGAAAAATCGATTTATATCCCGATACACATGTCATACATCATTTGAGTCTTCAGAAAAATTATGTGCTTTGACGACATCTAAAACTTTCTAGAACAAGCTAATGTAGAAAAAATTAAGTTGTAGAAGGGAAAGTTGATAAACTAATTTTAAGGTGCAACTTAAGGAAAAATATATAGATGGCAGATATGTTCATCAAAGTTGTTCAAGATAAATTGCTCTACAAGATTCCGCGCAAAAAAAATTTGGTTGCGGGGCTAAAAAAATTTTTTTTAAGTGGCAGTTGCACCTTAACAAAAATTAAGGTGCTTATCCTAAACGTTGTAGGATGTTGTCCTTGGAAACTTTCCTGCAGATATCAAAACATGAAAACATCTGTGACACCCAGGAAAGACTTTTGACCGTCTTTTTTTTATTTATTTCCACTGTGCACGGTAGCGATTGATGTTAAGTATTGACGTACACTTCCGGTCAAAAGTTTAAGTTCACTTGCATTTTGTTTTTTGAATTTTACATAATTGAGTGTGTTTCTCAGTAGACTTTGTCAAGCACGTGCGTTTTGACTATATCATGTTGCTACCTGCTACTGGTCAGAGTGTAGGAGGCGGTTTGACGCCTTTGGGCGACGAATAGATCACAAACAAACTTGTTATGACAAGTTGTATTCTTTAGATGCGTTGAGTACATTTTATTAACATTGTAGGGTGAACTTCAACTTTTGACCGGTAGTGTATATTCGGATTGTAAAATTGTGTATGAAAAATTGTTTATAAAAACCTTTAGAGGGCAAAAACATTCTGTTAAAAATTTGATATGATTTTTTTATTTTGTGGTATTTAAGGCAAAGTTTTTTTTAGTCCACTGCCCCACAATTGCTTAAATGTTTGCTGCTGATGATTCTGATGCGTTCATGCTTTGATATTCTAAGGCAATAAAATTAAACACTGCTACCAAACGAAGTTTACTAGCTAAGAAGGTGAATTTTAGCCTATCTACACTAGGATCTTTTTCTGGCGAAGGAAACGTGCCGAAAAGAATCAATTTCTACTGCTTTGTTGCTTATCCATTGCACAAATAGTACAGTAGCATTCCGCTGGCTACCCAGTTAAATCAGAAACTGCAGAAGTGAAACGTGCTTCTACTGCGAGAATTACCATTGCGGCTGATTTTAAACAAACAAGAATTAGACAAAATGTGCGGTGGGTGGAACAGTTCCAAAAGTTGATAAGGGCGTCAGAAGTGACATCACTGTGAAGATGATCTGTATATGGATGATGATAAAGTCGAGGTACATGTGCACCGCACACTAGCTTGGAGTTCCTTAAACGAATCATGTTGAAACAAGGAGAAGTGGAATTCATTATTTGAAGAAACAATTGCGCTGTGCTCATCCCTATTGTCATTAGTTATTATTGTTGCTATTCTACATGTCACGTACATTATTCGTTTTAGCTTTATTATGCCTGCTGAATCGCGGTTACTTATGTCAATCCCATTTCTAGTCACTTTCTTGGCTTATTTGAAATTAATCCTAAAATTTGGACAAAGTAAAATTGTTCATAAGGCACGGCATCAGAACTTTTGATCCATCAATACGGACTAGAAGCCAACGGCACGTCAAGATTGCATCCGATGAGAGTGATGATGATATGTGTGTGAACTGAAACAACGGTGATACAAAGAGCTATTGTTACGAAAGAAGAATAATAAAATAATTACATAACAATGAGTAAGTTGCTTGAATGTATGTATTCAGGCGATCGTGATATCCACAAGTAGCGGAAAAGGGTTCAACTTGGCTGCTAAGCCAAAGTGTATGCCGTGCCGTGGTTGTTGCGATCGCGCGAGGAATCGTCCATGCAAGGCGCAACTCCAGAAGGAAGAAATCTATTCATTTCTCTATCTATGTGCCTGTATATGTGTATATGCTGGCATGTTGGAGTGGAGGAAAAATACCACAGCATAGTGAGCAGAGAACCGAAAGTGTGCGACTGGGGGACGAAGGAAAACTAGGCAAAGTAACAAACTTCAACAGCGCACTCCGCCGCGTCTGCCTGACGAGGAAAGAAATAAAAAAAGAGCAAAAGAAAATAAGCCAGTTCATTGAACCGAAGAGTCTCGAAAGGAGCATACGAATAGGAATAGCTCAAATGAATTATGTATGTAGCGTAAAGTGGATACGCAAAGGAAAGGAAGTGCTTTTTTCGGAATGCCCTGCTTCAAGCAGGAAGATTCGTCTGTAAGCGCTACTAGCTGAAATGATTTGTTGCCTGCGAATGTCCAAACAGTTCAAATATATTACGGTATACAGATAATTTTGAGCTATGACAATAATATTTGAACCCTTCAGTCAGTGCTTTGTGCCAAATCACCGGGGCGCAGTGGCAATTTAAATTTCAAATTGATCCCGACAAGTTCGTTATGGGAAATTATTTTCTTTCTCTGCCCCGGTACATTTTCATCGACTAGCGGCGAGTTTCCCCCAGGGGTGGTGGGACTTGACCCATGTCTAGAAAGAACACTAGTTGCAGTGGAGGGGTAGAGTTGATATTCAAATTGATCAATTTCGAGTTTCAAATGCTTATACAGCATGTCCTGGGAATAAAATAAAGAGCATTAAATTGTTGAAAATCATGGGAAGCTTTATTCATGCCACTGTCTCACGATCCGAGCTGGGGAAATTACAGCTCGTATTTGTTTCAGTTTGCCTTTCGTGCCTCATGTTACCTTTTACTTTTCTCCTGTTCGCTTTCCCATCGATCTGTCAATCGTGCGGATTGAAAACGACAACGAGAAAAAACCTATAACGAAACCACTGAATGACTGCTACCTAGATTGTAATGCGTGTCCGTGTTGTTTTAATGAGTATGCCGAACTAGCCTTCGTCTGCTAGTTTGAAACAACCCAAAGCTGTCACCGTTGCTAGAAGTGAGCCAAAATCGATCCTCGTTAAAGGAGGATTGTGTGAAACGTTTTTCGCCGAAAAATGTCTTGTAATAGATTAATATCTATAGATTGGGACCCTCAATATACCATGTTTTAGTCATCCTAAACGTAATGCTAGATTCGAAGAAACCTCAAAGTGGCAGAAAAACCACTCAGAGCACGATCTAGGCATCTGGCTCTCTACAGTCGATATCAAATATTGGACACGCACTTTGATTGATGAACCCAAATAGTGCCGAGCTGTGCCCGTCTGCGTGACCGTTAGGTTGCAATTGATGCCGTCTAAGAACCATAACCGGTCCCGGTTTGTCCAGTCTGACGAGAAAGGAATAAATAGAAAGCAGACAGACCGGGACAGGAGCTAGTTTTTACTTCATAGGCTTGCGCTAAATGGTTGGCTTGATTTTAGGCTACGATTTTACCGTGTTGTTCTGTGGCGAATTATCGAACAAACACCAACTTACACTGAAGCATTTTGTCATGTTTATGGCTTTTGTTCCATTTCAATTTCCTTGTTTTTGAGAGTTTTGGTATAGATTTCTGGCTTTGAGAAGCGATTTGAGAATATTGTGGAGAGGAAGGATATGCACTATGCTATATTTTTTACCCTAGAAAAAATAGGTAAAAACCTTTTTTTACCTTATAAAAACTGGGCGAAACTGCATATACTCGAACCAGTTTTTGGTTTAAATTTGTTTGTGTGTTCCAGCGAAATACTTTATATAAAAATTACTAAAAATTTGATAAAAACATTTACTGATTTTTCAGTTCAGATTTTTCCGAGCCAAAGACAAATTTTTTTGAAGCTGGTGAAGATTTCTAGAGTCCTGACGAACTATCGAAAATTCGCTCTAATAAGCTTAGAGTTGTGGTAAATAGTTTGATTCAGACAAATAATATTGCTGGTTACCGGCATTTCACCAAGGAATACAGAGTCTATGGACCAGCAACCAGTATTTACCGATTCGAGTTTGAATTGTGTAGATCTGCTTAAACACTGGGTAGACTGTTTCAAAGACTCCATGATTTCGGTCAGTAAATATACTGAACTGTAAACGCTTACATTCAGCATTAGTCGCAATTGGGTTTAAGAAGACGTACAGTGTCGCACAATTCAAGAAGACCACTTTAAACAAAATGCACAATTATTTGTTTTCTATTTTTCCTTTTCCATATTGAGTTAATTTTATGCAAATTAATTCATTTGTTGTAGTTTTTATGAATAACATGAACATTAACATTTGAATAAATTATATTTGCATATAGCGACAAAACAATAGGACCAGTTTACAGCAGTACTTTGAAAATGAATCAAATCAGGTAATAATGCAGTCTGAGTACTATCATTAGTATTTCATAGCATAGCTAATGTTTATCAATAATTCTCGAATTCTGCTACACATTAACTGTGCCAAAGAGCGATATCTAGTGATAAGAAAGGTGAGCCAGGCTGCTTTAATCATTTCCCACTCTTTTCTATGTTTAGTGATTTTTGGGCGTCGATTGTTATTTTCATCCTACCACTTTTTAACAGTTCGAATAATATTCTTCGGTCCATTGACTTGCTTAAACCGCAGCTTCAAAGACACTTGTCATTCGACATATGGAAATATGGAAGTGTCTGTATAAAAATATTGGTTCATAATACCGTTGATCCGGTACATTGAACCAACACCGTACCAAGAGAAACAACGCTCAACCATAACATTCTCTTTTCTATGTTTGAATGTATTGTGACCAACGAACTTCGAAGCAACCGTTTCCTCCGAGTAACTGTTGAAGTTTTATGGTAGTTTTATATTCACTTAAAAAACTGAACTAACCCACTTCAGTTGCTTTTTGGCGTACTGCAGTCGAATTTCCAGCCGGTCTAGTAGACCTTCTCTCGTGCTCCTACAAACAATTCTCCTCAAGCCTTCTCTGGAGAGCTCTGAGCGACACTGATTATGTAAGCTCATTCCTGATCTTTGATTCTGGTTTAAATTTATCTATCACGGAAAGTCGTTTGAAATGACACGGATTCCTGCTCCCCCGACACGTCCGAGTGCTTTAGATTTGTCCCTCTACTCGGTATCGCTGCGGTTAGATTGTATGTGGAAGGTAATCTCTGATTCCCACGGCAACGACCATCTGCCAATAGTAATTGGTTTTAAGCAAGGCTTCAAGAATGCCATAAATCCTTGATTGTTACTAGAGAATGGTTAAGGACCACCGAATACAATCAATGTTTCGATTCCACTCAAGAACTTCCTCAGGGATTTTAGCTGATCTGATTCTCAAATCTCGACACCGCGAATCAAGTGCAAACTAAACCAGTACCCGGCACGAACACATCGACGATCTCCAACATCGTGTTGAAACAAAGAGTACTCAGACGTGTACGCGGAAAAGTCCACTACGTATAAAGCCTTCCGGGATGACGAGTTACCCGTTAGCTATCAGCAGTACAGAACACGAAAGAAGAGTTTAATGAGTTTTATTTTATTTCGATTATAGAGGTTTTAACCTTAAGGTCATTCGCCTCTTCGATTAGAAAAAACTCTTATGAGAAATTTCTAACCCCATGTGCGGGGTCGGGACTCGAACCCAGGTGCGCTGCGTACAAGGCAATCAATTTACCAACTACGCTACGCACACCCCCCGTTTAATGAGTTATTGGCTCCGGTTTGTCGACAGATTAATGAGAGAAATATCGCAGAGCAGTTATTTGGGGCACATCTTAACATTGAGCACGTTGCACAGTGATCACCCTCCATACAAAAGTTGGGTAAAACCCCAAAAGTTATTTTGTGACGCTGAATTCATTTTTGATATTTATATTTTACTTTGGCACTTGGGGTGGTTCAAAAATTAAATTCAGGAATATAAAGTGCACTGTATATAAAAAAATCATTTTCAAAAGTAAGTGTAATGAATTTTTAACAAATGACACATCTTCTCAATTGTTGATAATTCTGAGAGGCACTTATGAATGAAATTAATACCTCCGGGTATTCAAATATTTCCAATGGTATCCTTCAGACATATCATGAAAAATCACATTTTTTCATATCTCTTAGCAAAGCGGGGAGAAACAAGACATCAGAAAGTACACTATATTAGTATACTAATTTTCAAGCAATCTGTCCGAACTGTTTCCAAAAAAGGTACAACAACTTTGCACATAATGACTTTAATTTAATGCACGATTAATTATTTATTCTGCATGTCTGAACTAGTAGAAAGGCTTGTATCGACTGAATCGAACTATAAGTATAAGCCCAACAAATAACCTTTCAAATGAAACCAGTTTCACGGTGTGTTTGGTAGAACAATTTTATTCGAAAAAAATCGGCATCGCTAAAACTTCAGCACGTGATAGAATGGGCATTTCTCTTTCATTTGAAAGTAAAATTTAAATATTCTATCGGGAGATCCAGAACAACTTTTTATTTCAAAGTTTTTTTGTTTGAAAACTCAGGTTTATCAATGAAACTAGTTCACATTTTTGCCCCTAGGTAGTACTTTAGACATTCAAATATTATCAAACGTGAGACTCTGATGGACAATTTCATTGTATACAACTTTATAGAAAGCTACATCGCGATCTAAAATCGCCAGAGAAAGCTATTAAAGTTTTATCAAAATTTCTAGATTCGCACGGGGCCTATTGGTTAAGAAGCTTTATTCCAAAAACCATTTCATTTGTAAAAAAATGGATTGCCTTATTTTAATAGTGTGCTCAGAAGAACCTGAATGCTACCAAAGTCCCACTTTTAAGCGGAAAAACATAATTCCAGATTCCACCATTTTATGCTCACCAATGATATTTTAGGAGCAAGGAGATCTAGAGAAGAGTAGATAAAATTTGAACGAAATTAAGACCCTTTTGAAAGATGCTTGGTAATACAGCAAAATGAAACAGTTTTTTTCTGTCACAGATATATTTGTTTCTACTTTTTTATTTCTTCACTCATTCTGGAGTATGCTTGATGTAATCTTGAATCAACCTTTTTGCTCGTTAGCATCTTGTGGGACATATATCCCTAAATTTTAACTTTATATTTTATCAAACTTGATGAGATATTAAGTGATTTGATTTCGATTGAGAATCCTGATTGACAGTTTCATGAAGGATAAAACAATAATTCGATGAGATTTATGTTCAAGTTTGTTAACTGTTTTGGAATACATTGAACAGAAATCGCAATAGTAAATGAAGAATAAGGGTTTTGTCTATTTTACGAAGATAGCGATCTCAATATAAAAGTTGATATAGAAAGTATCCCCTTTACCCGAAAGTCGTGTTGTTGTTAATCTCTCCAGATTCTGAACTGAACTAGCAACTCTGTCTTCTTGATATGTTGTCTTTCCTCTTATCCCATATTATGAGGGAAATCTTCAATAAACAGACTTGTATCACTTTGAGAATTTATTGAATGCATGGTCCAGCCCGATAGTTTCTTGTTCGTTTTCTGTTGTGATCCGTGTTCAACGAGTAACGACTCTGAAATTTCTTCTTAAAGGAAATTATGAAACTTGTTTTTGTTCTATTTTCTAAGATTATGTGAAGTGTGTTCGAATTGGAAATAAAATTTGAGGACTAGCAAAAATCTGCATCTATAAATTCTGATGAAATGAATCTACCCCAAAAGATAACAAGCATGGATCCAAAACTTGAAGAGCTTTTTTCTCTTTCAATCATCTTTCTTTTAATGTTAATAAAGACAAACAAGATTCTCAACCCAAAGTTGTAATAGAATCCGTCGTTTATTACAATGACTCGAACTGTGTACTTTAGTTCATTCAAATATAAAGCTTTAAATTTAAGCCAATTGTATTTTACCAGGCAGGATATGATCAGAAAGAAGGGTCTAGTTCACATTAGCTATCCTAGAGCGAGAAAAGAAATAAAAAAGGCATGAAAAAATCCGTTACTACATTAATAAACATCTTGAAAATATGTAAGATTATCGAATAAATTTGGTCAACACCTTTCATAAAGTTCATAAAGTGTCATTTTCACCCAAGACCTGGAGGAATCTGAAAATATATTTTTTCTATTGAGAATGGGACTTTGTATACATTGAAATTTATCTGAATTTACTGTTCATTTTAAACCAACATTCTTTTGTAAGTCCCTGTTAATCGACTTCTTAATCCATAGGCCCCGCGCACACCTAAATGCTGATAAAATTTTAATAACTGGGTGATTTTACATCGATTTATGGCATTCTACAAAGTTGTAGACAATAAAATTGTTCATCAGATTCTCACTTTTAGTATTTTTTGAATGTCTATAGTACCAATTAGTAGCAAAAATGCGAATTAATTTCAACAAAAAAACCTAGGTTTTCAATCAAAAAACTTTCAAATAAAATGTTGTTCTAGACCCCCCGACAGAATATTTTAATTTTACTTTCAAATGAAAGGGAAAAGTCCATTCTTTCATATCCCGAAGTTTTACAGATGCCGATTTTTTTTGAATAAAGTTGTTCGACAAAGACACCGTGAGTTTGACTTTAATCGAAATCTGAACTTAAAAGATATATTCATTTGAATAATAGTAGTTTGAATGCATTTTTATAGAAGTCATCATCTAGTTCACCTTCGAAGTTCTGCACAAAAATCGAGTATTTATACTCAAAATATACTAGTTTAAAAATCCTATTCAACTTATTTACAAACAAAGAAAAATAAAAAAAGATTATTCTAAATTTAATTTTTGGCGGGTAGACTTCGTTCTTGGACCAAATCTAATGCTTCATACCTTTCTGTAAATGGTGAAATAAATCCACAAGACTGTTAATGATGTTTTACTCAGCGAAGGTCGATTAGATCAATTCACATTTCACATATAGCAACAATTCTAAAACATTAACTGAAAGGTTGCAAAGATATTGTTTAAATGCACATTCAGCAAAATGGTAAATTAATCATAATCAAATTTCGTAAATGGCAAAATATATGACATCGAAACACTGCCGTTTAGGAAGTTCTGTTAGTAGGAAAGAGCTTCACGAATTTTGGATGGAATTCTAAGGAAGGGCTAACACCATGTATTGAAGTCCTAGCAACTCAAGAATTTCAAATCCGCTCTTCTAATACCCGAGCTTATACCTTTTCCTTAATTCGATCAATGTGAATATATTACATTTTTCGTTTACATCACGAGGCTTTTTTACATTTTACGACATTCAATTAGCTAGAGATTACTGGATAGGGAAAGTTATGAAAATTAGAGCCGTAGTACTCATGTAAGAGCAAGGATGTGAAGTATACAGATCGGAAAACTAGGAGTGGCAGGGTCATTAGAACAGGCTTATTATCCTACGGGCTTAACTTTTGTCTTCTGCTAATGAGGGTCGAGCTTAGACAACATAACTACGAATCACTCGAGTTCACAGCATGTCTCCTGGATAGAAAGACTTGTCCATCTTTACCGTGAGAACCGACATGATCTTACTTGAGTACTATGGCTCTAATTTTCATAACTTTCCCTACCCAGTAATCTCTTGCTAATTGCATGTCGTTAAAATGTAAAAAGGAAAATGTGACTAACCATTCTAATAACGGATGCATCGTCCAGATTTTCGATTTGCCTAACCAACCAGATTCAACGATTTATATATTATATATGAATGTATTGTATCAAACACCCCGGCCTATCATCACCGAAAGACTCCTAAATCTCCTCTTAAACCAATTCAAAAAAGATTAAGGGAAAAATTTGAATTGAAGTTCCAACCATATGCGATATGGTCCTTAATTGGTCTTTCGTAATCATCAATAGTTTATTAGTATATTGCATGTCGATTTACCCTCTTCCTGAAGTCGATTGTGACTAGATTATTATGAAGACCGAAATACGTTCCACAAGATTACAGAAATAGCTCAATTGGTAAAAGCGGCAGTATCACCACCACATGTCAACAATCTAATATGGAAGGACGCATGCAATCAAATCCCATAAATCGATAGAATAAAAAACGTTATTCGAACTGAAGAGGGGGAGGGGGAAGAGGCTCTTGGGTGAATCAGAAAAAAAACAAACATTTATAAAGTTCTTTTTACATCTGCCGCATTTGATAGTGTCGATAAAGTAGTTTATTATACACACTCATCATATTTTGCCCATAGAATAGTGTTACTCGAAGACCATAACTGTACTATTCGAGAAATGGTTATTGGTGGTCACAATACAACAAATGATCGAAACGATTTGTGGTATGGTATGTTTATTTTGCGTCACGGTTTGTCAGATTGCAAAAAAAAACATTAAATAAATTGTGTATAGTGTGAGATTAAACTAATGGTACAACATGGTAAAGAAATGTTTATGGTAGAATGTTTAATGTACCATGTTATACATGTATAATCCAATAGCAATGTAGTACCGCAAAAATGGATTATAAGATCACCATTCCCTTATAATATGCCCTAAAATTTGTTTGAGGAAATAGGCATTTTTGAATTGTAACGTTACTTAACGACCTATTCGGTAAATGGTACAAGTAGCGCTGACCATAAGTGGAATAGTCAATATGATTACCGGTAGCGTTGGTTTATCGGTTCGTAAATGATAAGAGGAAACTTCAGGGAATAGTTTTTTAAGGTCCAAATACCATTGCGGTGATCTTACAGGAATGGTCACCAAATATACGGGAAGCGACACTGTGTGTTGTCTTGGTATGCACCGGGCATTGTGACAACAAGTCTCAGTAAAAGGATTCCCTCCGCGTTAGAGGTAGACGCACGCAATGTTCCAGTTCGGGATATCGTGGCAAGTCATGATATTCTCTATATGTCCCTCAACTACCTATTCATAAAACCGAAAAACATTCTTATTTATTCATCGTTCTCAGGAGTCTTCTATACGGCCGTGCCACCAGGTGACAGCTTTCGCCCTCAACACTACGGGGGGATGGACTTAAAACCGCAGGGTTTAGGGAAGGGTAACGCGTAACGTGGGGTGAGAGGGAGGAACAACCCCTCATCGCACACCCCTAGCTATGCCCCTGTTAAAATACAGAAAAACTATATTAGAGTAAAAAATCGGTCCAGCCATCTCTGAGAAACAGACGTGACATTTTTTTCACATACACACACATACATTTTCCGATCTCGACGAACTGAGTCGAGTGGTATATGACAAACGGCCCTCCGGGCCGGGATTAGTTTACCCGTTTTCAGAGTGAAGGCATAACCTTTCTATATGAGAAAGGTTAAAATGTGCCAAAGTCCAAAAAAGTCAAATTTTTCGAGATTGCATTAAATCTGGACGTTTCATGCATTTTAAAGACATTTGGCATCAAAAATACAAATTCGATTTTGAATTTTTCTTTACTCCCCCTTCGAGCATTTTTCAGTTCAGTTTATATGGGAATTTGCTGTGTGGCCGCACTCTTCAACCCGTAACTCCGGAACCGGAAGTCCAGTCAATAAAAAAGGCACAAATCCCCGACCACATACGGGTACCGTGCCATTTAAGCCAATATTTTTTGATTCCTGATTCCTGAACTTCGGAACCGGAAGTCCAATCAATAAAAAAAATCAATAGCAGCCGATGGGAAGGTTTCATTTGAGACTAAATTTGTGCAAATCGGTCCAGCCATCTCTGAGAAACAGAGGTGACATCTTTTGTCAACAAACACATATACATGCACATACAGACATTTTCCGATCTCGACGAACTGATTCGAATGGTATATGACACTCGGCCCGCTGGGCCGGGATAAGGTGGCACTTTTCAGAGTGATTACTAAGCCTTTGTATAAAGGCAAAAATACCAATGGGGTTTTTACGCCAACTTGTGTATATGTTTCGTAGGAGCGTAGCAAAAGTTTATAATTTATTTATATACTTAATATTTATTTAAAATATGTGGTATTTTTCACGATGTTTTCGGCGAAGATTTATTGCTTCTGTACTATAATTGAGCAATTGATCGAAAGACTTTGAAGAATTTATACTAAATTGACATTATTGGATTATTATATGTACTTATGGATATATATGTAGGGGAAGACTTGACCAAGCGCGCGATTCAACAGTTATCAATAACGAGTTCTATTTGGTTCTTAAAATTTTTTTGAAAATGTTTTTATACTTAATTCGATCTCATCCGGTAATTTTAAAAGGTTTGGAGTGAAAAAACCTTTGCTCATAAAAAATATTCCGAAATTCATGAAGTTGCGTTAAATGATGTAATTTTTTATCAAACTTTGTATGGACACATCTCCTAGAGTAACTAACTTTTTTATACAACTCATATACCATGTTATTCATTATGAAGTAGTGAAATGATTCTACTTTAAGCGGAATAATGAAATAGTTATTTATACAATTAGCACGACTTTGAACGAACTTATGTTGGGTAGACTTGACAAAATTTTGTGGGGAGACTTGACCAATTGCCAATAAACTGAAGAAAGGTTCACAACTTCTAATATTTACTATTCTGTGGTACCTACTGTGAATGTTAATCACGTCACAAAAAATCCTATCTTAAATACCAGTCTATATCTTTATAGTACCGGCTCGTGCGCAGAAAATTCTCAAGGTGGGGGGGTTTGATTTTTTAACGTTTATTTTAAAAGAAACTCTAAAACTTTGAAGATTTCTTCAGATGCTTGGAATTTTTTGTAAGAATATTCTCCACAACCTGATAAAAATTAAAATTAGGCATGGCTTACTACACTCAAACTAAAAAAATAACTTTTTATGCTGAAGATGTAGAAAGTTGGTGTCTTGGACAAAATTTTAGAAATACTCGTAATGAAGAATTTTGTTGAACAACTTGAACTTGTAGGACTTAAAGTTATCGATTTGTAAAGTGTTTTTTCCATTGTGACTTTTCATGCAAACAATGTTCCAAATAAATGTTGAGACAATAAAACCACATAATATTGTTGAAGACTGTAAGTAAAACTACTCATTCGTTTCATAGTTATTGAAAATTTTGACATTTTTTACCAGCAATTACAAAATTTTACGATTTTTATATGGAAAAAGGTAAAAAAACATTGCAATGTGAGCATATCCTATTCATAGATTTCTAGAGTGCCACGCATAAAACCTTCTTACTTTTATTATGCGTAGTCTGGACATTGAAAATAGTGCCTGCTCGTCAATTTTGGTTTGCACTTTTATACGTAGTTGAAGTTGGTGTAAAAATTTTTAAAATCTTCAATTGCTCTAAATCGAATGAGTTTTTTTACAAGAGGTGTGCTCCGCGCCGCCGATTTCAGGTATTTTTTTTACATGCAGTCTTCAACAATATTTTTACATGCAGTCTTCAACAATATTATGTGGTTCTAATACCTCAACATTTGTCTGGAATATCATTTGCACGAAAAGTCACAGCGTTAAAAAGTTAAACTTTAAAAAACAATTTAAGGAAATTGCCTTAGAAAACGCTTTATAAATCGATAACCTTAAGTCCTACAAGTACAATTTGCTCAAAAAAATTCGTCACCGTGAGTATCTCTAAAACTTTTTCGAAGACACCAACTTTCTACCTCGTCAGTATAAAAAGTTAATTTTTCTAGTTCAATCATAGTAAGCCATGCCTCAATTTAATTGTTATCAGTTTGTTGGTTATATTCATACGAACAATTCCTCCAAAGACACCCTGTGAATATATTCGATGGTTTGGCCTCTAGTGAATTAAGTTCACGTTTTTTGGCATTTCCGACCACTGTGCTCTGCCTGCAGGTTCGTGGTGCATTCGGATTGGTTTGTAGTAGTTGTTAAGCCAACCGACTAAACCCAAACCTCTTGTATCTCGCAATCCGCATCCATCCGGGGCAACCGTTAAGTACTGCTTTAGTAGGAATTCTGTTCTTGCTTATTTTGTTTTGTGTTAATCGTCATGTTTTTATCCATAGCTACTTTTCCTTACTTTCTGTCAAACTTTCGCGATATATCTCAGCAGCTCAGGTCTGCGGCAAATATCGTACCCTGTTGAGACATGAACCGATCCGGGGATGTCGACCATAAGCATTTACATCTGTTTACAACCACCTTCGCCGGGTTTCTTATCCTTCTTGGTGCTAGTCGTTCCTATTTATCTGCTAGCTGGTGCTGAGAACTTCTTGGCGGCAGTATTTCACCCTATACCGATGCCCATTTTCGCGATCCATTTCGCTGCCACTCTAACGGAATAATCATCGGCGGCAAAATTTCTCTAGACAACGATATCTCGATTATCTTCAACTTCGTGTTTTTCCTCCATAACTGCCGTTGCTAGCCCGCTGACCGACATCTGCTGTCTACTCACTACTTTTGCCAATATCGAAGCTTTTTTTTCATTTCATGGACTTTTTGACTTTTCTCGGTGAAAATTTTCACCGAGAAAAGTCAAAAAGTCCATGGAATATATTGCGGTGACCATAAAATCTTATAATATCGAAGCTTGTCAATACGTTAACCGATCCGTCAGAGAAACCGTCCAACTTGACATACATCCCTTTCCAGCCACCCTCGTCCTTGGTTTCTTCATTGACTTATTTCTAGAGTGACTGAACTCAAATGACATGTTATGTGTCCAAACGGTTTGCAGTATAACAAAATGATTGCAGCATGTTTTCTACCATTATTTTTTGTTCTGATCTTTCAAAATTCTCTTGGTCAAGTTTCCCCGCGGTGGTGACACGATCACAGAAAAACTTTTATAACTTTTTCAAAAAGTATATTAAAAATTCGGAAAAATAATTCATGAATAATACAATACTTACCACATTACATTTATAGGAGTTTTGAGGGATTGAAAACTGTTTTAGGGATTTACGTAGGTTTAACTGAAAACCTGGTCAAATCACCCCATGTTCCTCTACATTTTCATTTGTACAAGGAAGATGTTATAATATATGAGTTGGTTACAACACGTTTCGAATATACACACCAAATAATAATGAAATTTAACCGACATGTAAATCAATACGAATGTAAACATACAACGATTGAATCAAAAATTTGATTGAAAATTACGTTAAAATCAATTGGAGCATCAAACAGCATACAATTTTACACTTTCATTCGTCATCATGTCATCATGTCATGTCATCCATTTTACAGCAGTATTCGAGTAAAATACATTGAAGTGCATTGGTTTTCCGTTTAAAGAAACTAATTTTCAATTCACGTGTAAAATTATAATAAAATTAGATGAAGAAAGCACGACAACTCGTGTGTATTAGTGGTGGAACTTAATTTTACATTCATAATCATGCTCCAAATATGTGCTATTTTCATGCACTTAAAATTACAAAATATTTTTTTCTGTGTAACTAAAAGTGTGTTATGATAGGCGAGTTAGTTATTTCACGTTCACACGTCGTATATCAGAGCGACATAATAATAAGCGTTTTTCCAAGTGGTAATGAGTTTCACCAAGCTAACCACATCTATCAAAAAGTGTATTGGATATGTTGCAGGCACGTAAGCTTCCCATCCTTCAGGGTTCGAGACTGAGTGAACTCATGTGTATGAAAAAAAAAATGCTAGAAAAGTTTTAGGATGCGAAAATTTTAAAACAATGTGCGTTCTCAAAAAAGCAGGAGGTCAAAAGATGTGTCACACCCTTTACATTTATTTTATATTCATATTTTCCGAAAGCCTAATATAATCGTATAAGGTTCCGTTTTCAGTCGTAAGAGTGTATAAAAGATGTTTGTTTCTTGCAACATGGAATCAGACTAAGTACTGCCTACAGTCGCATTTCTGTACAGATTATATCGTATATTAAAGCCCAATTTTATCTCAATATAGATATATTGCCTTCACCTTTTTCCGTATATAGTATATTTGCACATTGTATGCGACTTAGTTGTACTGTATATTTACATGTATAACTGGGTTGAAATTTCGATATAACTACAAAATTGTTTGTTGGGTATTGATGGCTTTGCTCGAAATAAGGTGGGAAATTTTAGTTTTTTTGTGGCGCTTTCGAAAGATCGTCTGAGAATTAGTTATTATTAGTTTATTTATTTAAATTTATGTATTACCTTTACATACTAATGTTTTTATCGGTGTACCGGGGGCAAACCCTTTGTGTCCATTGGGCGAAGAAATCAGTGGCGGATTCAGGGAGAGGGTCTTGGGTGTCCGGACGTCCTCCGAAATCATTTAATTTGTTGAGAAACTTTAAATGAGTTTAAATTTTGTATTAGTTTCAAACTCAAATTCATTCCAAAAAAATTGACCAACGAAACTTATATTCATGAAATATAATTATTACATAATACGAATTGCACAATTTTCATTTTAAAATCGAAAATACGGACCACTCCTAAATTTTTTTTCTGGATCCGCCCCTGGAAGAAATAATAAGTCTGGGGGTCTGCAAGGGGTGTCATTATCAATGGTTTTTAACTAATCCTGCCTTGTCATGTCAGCAAAACTTCTAATTTGATTATCTAGCAAACTGCACAGTAACGATACTTATATATTGTTATATTGTTGTATTAGTCAGGATAAGTGTGCAATTTACATCTACATACTAAATTATTGTTAGGAAATCGAACTGAAAAACAAATGCAAATGGGGCACAAAATCGAGACCTCACCAAGGTCGCCAGAAGATCACTCTACGGTCCTGGTAACAACCTATGTAATTAGGACTATGATTGTCCATCTTTACATACTAATCTCTACGGTGTCGCATTTTCGCCAAGAAACATAACGCTTGAATTCGCCGAAGTACATCACTCCGAATGATGAAGCTATCTGTAAATCCTTTTCGGTTTCTCCGTCCTCTTTCCGTTCGTTCCTGAACTGAGTTATTCATTAACATTACTGCACAAATATGGACTTCCTTTCCCGATTTTGTAATACGCACCTCGTTTGTTCGGTTCGTCCGCGTAGCGTAAACCTCGCCTCGACAAACAATGGTTACAGTATTCTCTCTGTCTGTATCTCTGTGCGCTTCCTTTTCGTTCCGCTTCCTCGGGCTCCGGCCACTGGAACAATCTTGGCATTATTCCTCACTTTCGAACCCGGACCGAAGATTCAACGCCGTCGTTACATATACGGTGAAACTGATTCCTGAGACTGGCGGTTCTCTGTCTCTCTCTCTATTTACCATCGCGAGGGCGAACCAAGGGCAAAGTCGGCAGTTAGTGTATTGCTACGAAGGGGTTCTTTTTCCTGGCCTGGTAAAGATCCTGCCTTTGCGCTTGCCACGGTTTACTGACTCCGGGTTGTGCTTGATGTTGGATGCGGCTAAAGGAAGCGTTGGAAGGAATGAAAAAGTTGAGTTGTCTGGCGGGGCGCGATTGTATTATTACATGCTTGATGGAATTTAATGCTGTGTTTTGCATATAAAGCGCAAGGAGGTCCATACTAAATGTATAGGGAAATGTTGTTTATGTGTAATGATGAGTTTAAAGATCTAAATAGGACCTGCTAATGCTACTGCTAACCTGTTTAATATCTGATCAGTAATCAAATGTAAGCGTCGAAAAGTATTGATGCTTGTTAAATGCGTGTATAAAACGATTCTCTTGACTTGACTTGGTCACAGTTTTCAGTACGCTTTTTACGATCTGTCAATCTTTTATCACCGGTACAGAACGTCGACGTTAGTTTTTTTCTATGAGAACGCTAAAGTATTACTGAAATTCTTGATCATGTGGGGTCTGATTAAGAAATATTTTACGCGATATGTCAGCTTCCGTCAACAGAGAAAAATGTCTCAATGTGACGTTGAGAATATATACGTTAAAATATTTCATACACATTGTCGACGTCACATTGAGACATTCTTTTCCGTTGGCGGAATCTGACATATCGCGTTGTTGTTCCTTAATCCCACTTTATCAATAATCTCGGCTTTAGATTTGTTCCAGTACACGGAAGTCACTCCGTAGTAAACAGGAGCAAAAAATACATGCTCCTTTTTACTCCGGTTTACTACTAGAAGAAAAAAAAGAAGAAGAGAGTACAGGTACGATTTTCTCCGGAGTACTTCCAGTTTCTCCTGATGGTACTGGAATAAACCTTTTAATCGCTTGATCAATATATTGATAATGTAGTCGAACACATTTTGGATTGAGTTTGGTCGTGTTTAGTCAACATTAACGAACAAATTGAATCAGTGTTTGAAATACGTATTAGATAATATGATTATGGTACCGAATTACGAAGGGGATTCCAAATTTATTCGTCGCGTGTACCAATTTTTTGCATTTCATCTAATCATATTCCTCTGCGTCTTATGAAATATTTATTCAGTTCGCCAGTCAACTCACAAAATTCCAAGCAGTTGTAAGGGTGAATGGCATCCGGATAGTAATATGTCACCAGAGTGTGACTTTCTTTAAATGCAATACATGCAACGATCTTGCTCTGGTAAGGAGAAACGCTTGATCCCTCTACGGCCACGGCGAGGCCACGTGGACCCGTATCACCCCGGCAGCGGTTATTGACTTCAGGAATGCTTCCCTCCACTCGCTCTCATGTGTAACGCTTTTATAGCACTACTACCAAAAAAACGCTCGATTTGAGGAAGAAACGAGACTAGGGCTTTTCGAGACACGAGCAAATAGAGATGCGATGTGGAAAGGAAGAAAAATTAAATTCCCTTACTGGGAACGATCCCACCACCACTCACCGTTCCGTTTCGGGAACGGGAACGGGTCAGTCTATCATTTTTCTATGCGGCATTCCCTGGGTTATTATATGTAGAAAGGCTAGTGAGTGGGATAGAGCGAAACCTGCCCAAGGAAGGCAAGTGGAACTAGAGGAAATAATGAAAAATAAGATTATTTTTTTTTTGGGGAGAAACAAACAAAAACAAATCTCCCCATCATCGCAACGCGGCGGCCTCGGCAAGCATCAGCAACAAGTGGGAAGGGATCAACAGATTGGATTTTTTTTTATTTGCACCGCAGCATTCTCCGTTGTGCACTATAACGGAGGTGGAGCTGTTGGGCGGCCACGAGATGGATCAAGCCGGAAGTGGAAAAAGATTGTGAAGAATTAGGAAGCTGATGGGGCCAATTTGATATAGCTATACGTGCGTTTTGCTTTGCCCAAAATTTTGATTGAAAGAACGGAAGAGTTAATTGTAGCGAAGGGTATGCTGTGTTTGTTTCAGGTCAACCATAAATAAAACTCCGTTGTTGGAAAGTCAGGGTAGGATTATAACAGTTTGAAGAAACTCATGCTTGCATTTGAAATGGGTTCTACTTATGGAAACACCATACCCACGATCCAGTAGATCCCATACAAAATCATATTTTGGTGTGTTTATGGGTTTTGGCGACCATTTATGTGTGTTTTGGGGTGTTGCCAGGGGGAGCTTATTTTGCAAAGTTTGATTATAAGTGCAGGTATTGAGGCGATTTATTAGGAGTACGTACATTCTTACAAGGCCCTGTCGAAAATCCATCGAGTTAACTACGGATTTCAATTCTCCCAGAAACCAGTAATTAGTAATGACCCGACGTCCGCTCTGCAGTGCTGGCCCTCCTATTTATATTCTCCGGCGATAGCCTAACATCACGCTGATACGGCTTTGACATTAGTGCGACGCTACACAGTAATTCCACTACATACAAAAGTTGGCAATAACCCTAAAAGTGCATGTAAATATTTTTTTATATGTTTTTTCCGTAATTTGGGTGCCTGAATCAATTTCCGAAAAATCTTATTTGAGAAAAGTTTGATCATATTGAGTGGGTAAACAATTCAACGTGCCCGCTCATTAGGAAAATGAATGTCACATTTTCGATGCAATAATCATAATGCTTGGCATTCAGAAATTTTAATCTCGACATTTAATAATTATATGAAACTCAGATAAATAACTAACTGCCAAAATGTTTTGATTTATTACATCAACAATCACTGAAATTCAGTACTAACCCGATTTTTCAACTAACCGTAAATGTTTTGTTGATTAAAGGGGAAAAATGATAAAATTGAAAAATCAGATTGATCTTGACATTTCTAGGGGATTGTGCTCGGTTGCCGGTACTAGCTTTTCACAGCAAGCAGCCATGGTCATCCTAACAACTATTTTTTGTATATTATAATAGTACGTTATCTTATTGCAGTTTACCGAAGCACACATACTATGTATGTTCTGTTCCACTAGCAAAATATTTTTTGAACAACGCATTGAATATTTATGAAGTGAATCCATTCTATTTTGTGATTCGACTTGAATTCCACCAAAATGTACGCAATATGTTTCTTCTTCGGCTTACAAAAAGGCTACTAAAATCGTGTTATGAAATTTGCGTTTCGACTTAGTCTCATCAGAATCCGACACTATCTTAGTGACAAGGAATACGCTAAGTTAGTGTCGGATTCTAATGGGACGAAGTCGAAATACAAGTTCTATTACTAATTTAGTTATAGGTTTTGTGCTCTTCACGCGCAAAGATGGTTTTTAACAATTTTCTCGCTAATGAAGAAAAAATAGTTTTTATCAAAATTGTTCTCTACTAAGGAAATATATAGCATAGTACTACAATCGGATGTGGGCGCCAAACATGGTCGATTGTAAGCACACCATTTTTTTGTGGTAAATGCTGAATTCAAAATGGATATTCCACGCTAAAATTAACAAAAAGGATTTTAGACTTTTTGTTAATTTTAGTGTGGACTGTGACATATGTAAGGAAACATTTACTATAAGAGCTTTCTTTAAGGGGTTCAGAAGTTAGCAAATTCAGGAATTTTCATCTTTTACTCTTACCAAGAGCGCAAAATTTTATTAAACAAGATACTTATAAAATCGTTTCCGTCGAAATTTTTTGACGATCAGCTGAGATATGAGACTCCTTATTGTGAAGTATTTCCATTACCGGTTAAGCGCTTTGAATTATTTTCAATGAATACCATCTCAAAGTATGCTTTTTAGTAATAAAACACTTTATAGAAAGGTTATGCAATCACTCTGAACATCGGCAAATTAATCCCGGCCCGGAGGGCCGTCTGTCAAATATCAATCGACTCAGTTCGTCGAATTCGGCCAATGTATGTGCGTGTGTGCGTATGTGTGTGTGCGTGTGTATGGATGTATGTGACCAAAAATAAGCACATCGGTTACTCAGGAATGGCTGAACCGATTTCATCAAATTTAGTCTCAAATGAAAGGTACAACGTTCTGCTAATAAATTTCATTAAATTCCGAGTTCCGGTTCCGGAGTTACGGGTTTAAAAGTACGGACACACAGCAAATTCACAATTTTTGCCTCTCTCCTATAGAAAGGTTATCATTCTGAACATCTTCTGTCTTATACCATTCGACCATTCCTTACCTTTTACGCCCTTCTTCCCCACGGAACTACGTCATCGTATTACTTTGTGGGGGGGGGGAGGTTCGTTGTGCTTCCGTCGCACCTCTTCCTTCTGCTCTATCTCAGAGCCTCGCTTGGTTCGTGGAGTGGCTCGACCTATGAGCTTTGATTCAACTCTCAACTCTTCTCTTGCTTGTTGTCTCCATCTATCTACGTCGCCGTTTAGCTCTCGTCTTCGTGAGCGGTTTAGGTGCTGATTCATTGAGCCATTTAGCTCGTGTTTCCATGAGTCATTCAGCTCCTGCCTTACCACGATCTACTTGGATAGTCCCCAACGATGAACTCACACTCCTCCGACCGATAGTTCCCCGACACCGATACCCGCTTCGTTGAGCCATTTAGCTCCCAGCTTTATCGAGATGAACGCGGATATTATCCTACTCCAATTGAGAGTTCCCCGGCAACGGAATTTCTCTCTGTACCGGTGTTTGTCTTGTGAGCCAATTAGCTCCCCTTTTCGAATCTACCCTACCGTGAATTCCCCGGCGGTAGATTGCTCCCGACCCGATGTACCTTTCTGAGAGCCATTTAGCTCCCCGCTTCGTCGACTGGGTCTAGTCCCCGGCGGTGGAGCTAGCCTACTCAACGGGCCAGCCAGTAGGTGCTGAGGTCCATCCAGCGATTCCGGGTGGAGCGTAGCTTCCGATTCACTGGCGCCCCAACGACCCACTGATAGCTATTCGACACGGTCTACTCGGTCTAATCCCCGACGGTGGATCTAGCCTATTCACGAGCTAGCCGATAGGGTGTCGAGGTCGGTCCGGCGATTACGGTGAAGCCTGACGTCCGGTTCACTGGCGCCCCGACGACCCTAACCTAGTGCTATATCGCGTACTACTCAACTGGTCCCCGGCGATGGACCTAGTCTACACCGTCGGAGAGTTCCCCAGCGGCGGAATTTCTCCCGAAACCCGATTTGTGGTTTCCCGGCGGCGTTCTACCCAGTAGTGCTACTTTGTTGGTCCGTTCGCCACTTCCTCTGTAGCTCGGAGAGTATACTCGTAACCACAGCATGCCAGATACGCTCGTCGCGGTACATCTCTTCGGCGATATTGTCCACTGTCACACCAGGCATACCCCTTCGGACTTCCTCGAATCTAGGGCATTCGAAGACTACATGTTCCTGCGTCTCTTGCACGTTCACACACTCCCCAAGCACTTGCAACATGTAATGGCCGCGATTTGTTGCATAACCATAAACTTTTGCTGGTGCGCTTTTTCAGTTGCTAAATCAGTTGAATAATAGTTTATGTACGCTTCTTTTCAGCAAGTTTTGTTGTAGAAACTGCTAATCAACAAGCGGTGCTGCTAGGGTCCGGGCAAAGGGGTGACGAAGCGTGTCCAAACCGATGCAGGTATTTGCGCTGACAAAAACTGCGTCAAATGGAAGTTCATGTTTTCTATGTACCCAAGCAGACACATTTGGGATGAGTAGATGGGTCCACCTTCCTTTCTCCGCGTTGTCCCACTCTTGCTGCCACTTAGCCAACGAGTCCACTCGGACCAGTCTCCTTGCATTACGTTCATTTCTCCGCTGGTAGCATTCTACGTCCTCAGCCAGAGTGATGCTGATGGGAATCATCCCGGCAATTACACATACCGCCTCCGACGATATCGTTCTATACGCACTCGCGACCCGAACAGCCATTAGGCGAAACGTGCTTGTCAACTTCGTCCGGTTCCGCTTTGAGTTCAGCGCAGCAGCCCAGGCCGGTGCTCCATACCGCAGTATTGAGGATGAGACACCCGCCAGGAGACGTCTCGTGCTGCCTCTTGCTCCTCCGTGGTTCGGCATGATCCTTGCCAATGCGTTAGTTGTCCTCGCAGACTTCTCACATACATAGTCGACATGGCTGTTGTAATTTAACCAATCGTCGACCATCACACCCAGGTGCTTCAGCGCACGCATCGATGGAATGGACTGTCCCCCGACGCTGATCTTGACACGCTGGATTTTTTACAGTTGCTGACCAGCACTACTTCAGTCTTGTGATGAGCCAGCTGCAACTTGACTTCAGCCATCCAGGTTTCTACGATGTCTATTGTCTCTGCCGTCAACATCTCCACCTCCTCAAGGGTCTCACCGGTTATCGTCAGGACAACATCATCTGCAAAACCGACGATCTCAACTCCTCTGGGCAGTTCCAGTGTTATCGCTCCGTTGTACATTATATTCCAGAGCATTGGGCCGAGTATGGAGCCCTGAGGTACTCCCGCCGTGACCCTAATCGACCTCTTCCCCATGTTCGTTTCATAGACCAGTACTCGGTTCTGGAAGTAACTTTCCAGAATCTTGCACAGATAATCCGGAACCCGCATTCTGTGCAGCGCTGCGGCCATGGCCCCCAGCTAACACTGTTGAACGCGTTCTTCACGTCGATCGTGACCACGGCGCAGTAGCGGTTTCCCTTCTCTTTTGCTTCGACGCTTTCTCCGCGCTCTCGATGACTGTGCGGATGGCGTCCACCGTCGATATCCCTTTCCGGAATCCGAACTGCCTCTGCGATAGTCCGTTCTCACTTTCAGCGTAGGTCGTCAGCCTGTTGAGGATGACCCTTTCCAGTAGCTTGCCAAGAGTATCCAGCAGGCATATAGGCCGATACTATGCTGGATCTCCTGGTGGTTTCCCTGGTTTTGGCAGCAATACCAGCTTCCGGATCTTCCATCTATCCGGGAAGTAGCCTTCGTCCAGGCATTTCTGTAGGACTATTCTGAACATGTCCGGAAACGCCAGGATCGCAGTCTTCAGTGCCACGTTGGGGATACCATCCGGTCCGAGACCTTTCTTCGCTTTCAACCCTTTTGCCACAATAAGGAGCTCGTCGTTAGAAACTTGCTTGTCACCAGCATTTCCATCGTCTGCACCACCGTACGGTGTAGGTGGCCATACGGTTGGGTCGCGCTTCTAGAAAAGACTCCCCACGATAACTTTTAGTTTGTCAGCGCACATTTCGGCTGGCGTCATTGGACCCTTGATCCTGGCCATAACGACACGATATGCATTGCCCTAGGGTTTAGCGTGTACTTCACTGCACAGCTCCTTGTAGCAGGTGGACTTGTTTAGCACTATCTCGCGTTTAAAATCAACCCTGGCCGCCCGGAATGTTACTTTACTCTCTTCTCTGACCGCCTCTGATCTTGCTCTTTGAACGCGTCTTCTGGCTTTTAGACAGGCAGCCCGGAGGGTGCTTAGCCTTTCGTTCCACCAGTACGCCGGACGCCGGTAGTTCCTCGGCTCCATTTTCCTCGGCATTGTTACATCGCATGCCCTCGCTACTGTTTCCGACAGCACATCGGCGCTCGGAATTGGAGTGACGCTGTCAGCACGAACTGCTTCCACAAAAAGGCCCTTGTCGAAGTCCTTTATTTTCCACTTCTGCTCGCCAGTCCTCACTCTCCGCGTTACAGTACAATTCCGCCGACCAATGGTGTAGTGGATAGCCTGGTGGTCGCTATGTGTATACTGCTCACTAACTCGCCAATTCATGTTATCCATCAGCGACGCGCTGCAGAATGTTACGTCTATGATGGATTCCCGGCCGTCTTTGCGGAATGTGCTAGCGGAACCTTCGTTGCACAGCCTTACGTCCAGCTTTGCCAGTGCTTCCAATAGGCTGTAACCTCTTGCGTTGGTCAGCCTGCTACCCCACTCCACGGCCCAAGCGTTAAAGTCTCCTCCTATAACAATCGGTGTTCGTCCGACTAATGAGTCAGTTAGTGTGTCCAGCATTCCATTGTACTGCTCCGGTGTCCACCTTGGGGGAGCGTAGCAGCTACAGACGAACACGCTGTTGATCCTGGCGAGCACGAAGCCTCCGTGTGTGTTATCCACTACCTCTTGAACAGGGAAACCGCCCATCACTTGTATTGCAGCCATCCCTGCACTATCCACAACCCAGTTACCGTTATCGTGGGGAACACGATACGGCTCTGCAATAATTGCAACGTCGCACTTCGTTTCTGTTGTCGATTGCCACAACAGTTGCTGTGCAATGTCACAATGATTAAGATTTGGCTGGGTTATCTCCATCATCATCGTTGGCCTGCTTTCGCCTTTAAGTACGCAGGGCATTTGAAGCCTCCCGTCATGTGGTCGTTATCGTCTTCCGGTTTGCAGATCAAGCACCTTGGTTGCTTCGTGCAGTCTCTAGCAACGTGCCCCTTTTCTCCGCATTTTCTGTACAATGCAGACCTGTCCTGGCCCTTGCAGTTCCTCGCCAGGTGTCCGAGTTCAAAGCATCTGAAGCATCGCTCCATTTGCTTGGAAACTCGCGGAGTGACTCTCAGCGAACACACCGACCATCCTACTTTTATCTTGCCGGTCACCGCCAGCCTGCTGTCAGCGCCCACCGGTAGTCGAATCGCCTCCGTTTGCGTTCCTCCATACGATTTCCAAATCCGGATCGTCGCTGGTACATCCAGTTTGCATTGCTCGATCAGTGCATTCTTCAGTGCTTCGATGGTCGTTATCTCATCTAGACCCTTACACTCGACTACGGCTTCATGCGACAGGGCTCTCACGTTCGCTTCGCATCCCAAGGATTTAGCAACGAGCTCGCGGTAGGTCGAGCTCTTGACGGAAGGATCCTTCTTCAGCTCGAAGATCATCTCGCCCTTCTGTGTGCGCCTCGTTCTAACGACGTTCTCTCCCAACTCCTTAAGCTCTGGGTCCTCTCTCACTTTCTTGAAAAGAGCGGCATAGGACTTCGTATCGTTCGCTTCGATGATCAGTGCACCTCCTTTTGGCGCCTTCTGACGGGCCGAAGGTTTTCCTTCCTTCTTCTGCTCCCTTTTTTGCTCTTCCTTCTTCCTCTGCTGTTTCCCGTGCTTCTCCTTCCGACCTACAACGGTACTCCAGCTTTCTCCCTGTTGGGTGTCATCTTTTTCTTCGGCAATAGCCACAGCATCCTCGAGCGTCTGCTTTTTGGGCCCGCCTGGTCTTCCGTCTCCTGGCGAGGATCTTGTTCTTTTTGGAGTCACGGAAACTGGCGTGTTCTCCACACCAATCTGCTTCTCCTTACCCTGCTTCGGAGGGGTAAGACGATAGTAGCCTTAGCCGACGCAAATGCTCGCTCGGCTACATCAGCCCTCCGCGTTGCCGTGTCGTACTCATTTACGGCAGACAGTAACACCTTTCGGATTCTGATGACCATTTCTTTAATGTCCTTATGGACATAGTTTCTTGCATCCACAAACTTGTGGAGCTCCTCCACCAAGAGCTTCGCTGCCACTACTTTTGGCTTCTATGAGGTGTAGTTCATCCCGCTCTGCCCTGGCTGTTGTTGCGGCTGCTGCTGTTGCTGCTGCTTCTCCACCTTATGCTCTTGCTGAATGAGTTCAGTTGCTGCTGGTGGTGACCTCACTAACCCGCCTCTGGCGAACGGATTCGCCGTGCCTGCTCCGTTTATGTTAGTTGCTTGTTTATTCTACATTTTATTGGGTCCTCCGGGCCGCTACCTCCACTCGCTGCACATAGCCGCCTCTCGTGATCCCATGATTATCTATACTGCCAAAAGGCAGCAGGGAGGTCATGCAAGGGTTGACACTATCATTCATGGCGAGTAGTGTTCAGAGCCGGATCGAGTAAATCGGGAATGCTCCAACCGAACCTAGTACCACCAACCAAATGATTACGAGTTTCGAACGTACTCTGAGACCTGCCAGGGTTTTATTGGGACGGAGGCAGCCATGCTGTTAGCCCACTCGCCATTTCAGGTCGGTGTCATCCTTCCTTACTCAGGGAGTAGAACTGCACGCCCAAAGTCGCAGTCCTATTCGAAATCCGTGTCCTGTCCGTTGTCGTTCGCCATGGCCAGTATGCCATAATCAGGATGTTAATGGCGTCGATCGTGATGTGCCGGTTGGCACTCCGGTTGGGCTAGAGTGCTTTTATTGCTAAGATCTTCGATTATTGGAATCTTAGGATCTTAGCAGAAGCGACACAGACTCGCTTCGTCGGAGCTGTTTTCGGCATTATAGCTTTTTTATAGCCATAAGCACAAAGCCGTACTAACTGTTTTTAAACCGGACTAACTTTTAAACCGGCCTAAAATATTTGGTAAGCTTTAATCAAACGATGCTGTCATTTATATGGCTGCGTTCTGATCTGCGTTACACGTCGATGTTAAAAAACAACAAATTCAAGTTAAATAAAATGAGTAAATTCATTCCGATATTTTTCGTGCAGTAAAATAGCTTTTCTTCGTCAAATATCTCGTTCTATAGGGTTTGAGAACAATTTTGTCAACTTGTTGCCGATATGTTTCTGAACATAGAACTTTAACATGTTGGATAGTTGAAAGTTGGCCGATGATGTACAGTACTTTGTAGTGACATAATATGCACAAAAGAAAATAAATTGATATACATATGCATGTTTTCGTCGTCGAGTTAGAGGTGGCTCAACCATCGGTTGTAATTGGTGCCATGATTGTTATTTCTCGACAAAAATATGATTACTGGTTAAAAGCCAAATGTCAAAATTCTCTTTGAAAGGAAATTCCGGACAAACCGTCGCTGGATAAACACAATTCATAGCAGTTAATGAAAGAGAAAAGTTTTCTCTTTTGTTTACTGTGATTGGCGAGTAATGGTTTGTTCGGAATTCCCTTTGAAAGAGAATTTGACAGTTGGTGTTTAAGGTGGAATTATGTTCTTGTCGAGATTTCAAACTTTGTTTAAAAAATTGGTTAAAATATTTCAATTTGAATTTAAAGTGAACTGTGAATGTGATTCTTATTGAACATGATACCTATCGACGTGGGGAATAACAGTTATATTCGTTTCAAGTGAATTTTCACAAGTTTGGAATAAAGATCAATTATCAATGAAGATCTGCGAACTAAAATTATACACGTTTTTCAGCGAGGTTTAAATAAAAAGTAAACAAAGATCAAACAGAAAATTAAACTTTGATAGAATGATCATTTATATTCACAAGCGTTATATTTAATTTTTTGCGCTGTGGCAGACAGAGAATATAGATATATTTCTGTAATGCATCAATGCAAATTGGAACGATTTTATTTGCTAACAAAATTTCTATGATTTTATGAATAAAATAATAAGTACATTAAAACATAAATGAGAGTTTTAAGCATCCTAGCAATATATTTTTACCAGCACTCTGTAACTATTTGTGCCGTTTATACGCAATTTTCCTTCAAACAAAATTATGATCATTACAACAACTGACAGAATCTTATACCTGTTTGATTATTTCTAGAGTTAATTAATATTTTAATATGACGTATTCCATATTTATGACGTATTCTTTTCTGATTCGCGGCTCAAGCCATATTTTGGAATAATGTACCGGTGGTTCAGAACTATTGATGCATATGCCAAAAATCGAAATAAATATATTGATCACCGTTGTGTTCGCAATAAATTTCAAAATATTCTAAGCTGTTAACATTCTGATTCGATTTCCTAACCACGAGTGTAAGAAAATTCATAAAATGTTGCATTTTACGATCTATATCTAATTGTCATTTGTTTGGATCTATCCCCTAAAAACAATAATTTTCTTACGTTCTTTATTTTCTTTGATGTGTGATACAATAGACAAATGGGCAATAATTCGTGAAAATATGTTATCGATTTATATTAACGAATTAAATGGTCCCACTTATTCTCTTAGCGATAAGCAAAAAGAAAAGAATCAAAACAATTTTTATTACAGTTCTGTTTCTAATTCACAAAAACAATTTTGATCTGAATTGATTACATTGATCTCAATTTATCCAAACGTGCTCTACTGTAACCCTTTGATGTGCAATTGGAATCAAGCGTGTAGAAAGAAGGAAAGAACGGATTTTTCATGCGGATTTAAATTGACACATTAGTTAGCTAATATTGCTAACTAGTACTTATTTTGGTAGCTGAATTAAATTTTCTTTCGGATTCAATCAAAGAAAATTTAGTAATTTTGTTGCGCTTATGCTTCCTAAAATCGTTGGCAGCTGCATGATTGTGAACTGCTCTTCATGCTCTATGACATGTAAAATTCTAAACAAAACTAACCACACTATATTTGTCATGAAATGGGCTTGTTTTGTAAGCAATTTGCTTTTATAATGAAAATGTTGATAAAAGTCGTCAAAAATTTTGTAAGGACATATATTTAAAAGAATTGAAAAATATATGTAATTTTTTCATCTCCCGGTCGCGTTGCGTGGGGGGGGGGAGTTAGGGAAATGCTACGTCATTTACAAGGGGAAGGTTAGAATTTTGTGACCAAATGTTACGAGGGGGGAGGGAGGGGTCGAAAATCGCCAGAAAAAAGCTACGTCATTTGTGTACGGCCCCTTATAGTCTGCCATCTGTTTGATAATGAATTGACAATTATAAATTTACAAATTGAACCTGATACTGGATGCAGACAAAATTTCTTGAACCAATCGTTCTGAATTTTGCACAGTTATTCTTCACATAATTACCCAGGCAAGGCAAGAGCTTTTTGCTAAATATTATTATTTTACAATAACATGTTAATCGTTGTTTTAGCAATAATCGGACTTTGGTTTCAAAGTACTACGAAAATATCGAAAATCGACCAAAAAATAAAAGCTTCCTTAATTATTTGTGAAATGCTGTTGAAAACAACTGTCCGAATGTCTCAACGTTTGGTCCAGTAGATTTTGAGTTATGGTGTATACCGCAAAACAAGTTGTCGATGTGGCGCCTGACTGAAAAGACAAACAATCTTTGTATCGAAAAAAGAAATCAAGTATCTCATTTTTTGCCGATACCTTACACAACCCCCCTTATGTTCCGACACAATTTAGGCGATTTTCCCGTATTCAACTATTTGTGTCATTTTGCCAAGTCATCTGTCTAGTCACAGCTTTCACAACTCTTTCATACCCTGTGCATATCTGTTCTATGATTAAACGAAAATTTGTACTATTTATTTAATATTTGTAACAGCTTGTTTGCCGTCATATTTAAAAGCGTTAGGCTATATGGCATGGCTTCATTTACAATTATTTATTCAAGCTTGGTTTTGAACTTTTCGAAAGCAGTAAAAATATAATTAAAACTTCCATTTGCTTATGGTGTTCTTTGTGAGAAGATACAACTAGAAAAGGGAACAAATTGTGATTATATATTATTTTCCACATGTCAAAATAACTAAAAAATTGTGAGCAAATTAAACTTCACTCATTTTGATAGCCATAGGTAAACTAACGAACGAAAACAATTTTCATCTCTGAATCCAATTATAAAATTTCGTTCGACAGTTTGTTTCAATATGATTCGACTTCTACTAACCTACAATATAACTCTTCGATGTGGCGTTTTGAAATGAGCGTGTAGCACCTTCTAGATATAGGACGATAAAGAATATTACAAAAATGCATTTAAAATTCAATTACACTTGTTTTGTCATACGGGATAAAACTTGCTTACTTGCCCTCATATGGTTTGTGTGCAACATGGGCCATAATATTGCACATAAAGGTCGAAAAGTTGATTCAAATTATTGAGATGTATGCAAGAGGAACATGGCAGCCTTTTACACTGTTTTCATTTGGCTTCAGGCCATTTCTGCAATGACAGGTACTAACGTCTTAGGCCGGACTAAACTCAGGCCTAAAATCAAAGATAGTACCGTGTGGCAACTAGATTCAAGCTTACCGCTATTAGAGGTTTAGCAGAGCCTAATCCAAACCCCACCATATCCTAGCAAAACTCGCAGTAGGGCCGGGAGGGGGGCTTCGTTTCAGCCCCTAGACTAGACTCCTGTCGTTCTTGTCCCTGATGCCCTGTGTGTGTATGTATGTATGTGACCAAAAAATAAGCACATCGGTTACTCAGGAATGGCTGAACCGATTTCATCAAACTTAGTCTCAAATGAAAGGTACATTCCCATAGGCTGCTATTAAATTTCATTAAATTCCGAGTTCCGGAGTTACGGGTTTAAGAGCACTGACACACAGCATTTTTGCCTTTCTCCTATAGAAAGGTTATGCAATCATTCTGAACATCGTCAACCTAATCCTGGCCATTTTTTTTGACTTGCATAGGTTTTCTGTATTTTAACAGGGTCGTAGTTAGGGGGATACGGTGAGGCCATCCTTCTCCCCCCCCCCCCCCCCACATCACTCACCACCCTTCCCTAAACCGCCCTTCCCTCATCAAGTACCCCTCTACGCGAATAAAATTTTCTAATTCCTCTAGAATAAATTCACCAGTGCAAAATTTGGTTTAAAATGATTTTGAGTTGAGAAACTAATTTTAAATTTCTTAGCGTTTCAGCGTCGACACATAGCGACTCAAGTTCGTAGCTGTCAATTCATTGTACGTATGTGTAAATCGCACTGAATATTTAATAGACATTTCCACCATTATATTAAATATAACCAGCCATGGAATCGTAGTTTGGATAAATGAGAAAGGCACAATTGCACCACTAGGTGGATTAAAACGGGTTTTTATATTATTCATTTTATTTATTAGGTCATTTTAATCACTTTTATTTTATTCATTATTTCTTTTAGTTGATTTATTCAATTTATTCATTTTGAACATTTTGTTATTCATTTTCTTATTTTTGCTCATTTTCTTCGTTTACTACATTCTACTTAGTCAGCGTCAAAAAAAACGCTTTTTGCGAATTTTTTAGAACTTTGCGTGAAGCAAATTTATCAAAGCTTTTGTACATATAGTGTATCATTTAAAAAAACACGCTGTAATTTTTCTTTGCAAAAATATCGACAAACGACCCGGTGACGAAGCTTTTTGTAGAACGTCTGTCACAGACGGTCTGTGGAAAAAACATGATTTGCGGTGTTACATGCCAATCAAAAACTACTTAACCGATTTCTTTCCAACTTTGCATACACATTCTACGTGAAAAATACCTAACCCCTAAGTTGCGATTTTCAGATAATTTTTCGATTACGAGTGTTTACTCATAAAAAGGCGGAATTTTTCTTGAAAAATTGAATTTTTTTTTTTACTTAAAATGAGCAGAAAAATCTCTCTTAACTAAAAATCGAAAGGTATTTTTTTACATAGAATGTGTATGCAAAGTTTGAAATAAATTGGTTAAGTAGTTTTTGAACGCCAGGTAACACCGCAAATCATGTTCGAGAGACGTTTTACAAAAGCTTCGTTACCGAGTCGTTTGTCGATATTTTTGCATAGAAAAATTACAGCATGTTATTGAAATGATACACTACAATATATAAATTTTTTTTATCAATTCGCTTCACGCAAAGTTCTAAAAAAAATCGCAAAAAGTGTTTTTTTCACGTTGAAAGCTTTACCACCCGTATTTCTCAACAAGTTAAAAAAATTGGTGGGTCATGGAATCGAAAACCAGGTGAGTTGACAGAAAAATCATAACAATATATTCAACAGGTTCATTTACTAGGACTGTATTCTTGGATAGGGACACCAAAAAAACTTTAAATAATAATCGACCGATGTCATTGTTTTTCAATGACACGGAATTCTTCGGAAATTGATTTGTTTAGGATCTACTGAAGAAAGGGTGTCGGATAACCACCGGATCACGTGTCAAAGTGTGTGTGTGTGTAGTTACAACAAATAGGCGCATCCACTCAATTGACCCGGGGCCGCTTCGCGTTTGTCTGTACGTTCAGGAAATCCGACACCTAGTCTAACCGCAACAGGTGGAGGAACCAACAGAAGACAAGAGCCGAAAAAACAATCAACAAATAAGACTCCTATGGATTTTGACACGTTTGCGGTCGAATCAAATGAATCAAATTACAACGAAGTTCAATTCGAGTCGGAATCTGTTCGGGCGTGCGATGCGGGAGGAACGACCGCATGAAGTTATTTTTGGACTGAAGTGCAACCCCTATATTTTCGTTTCTGTCGGCGCAGGATAACGCTTGGTGTGGCAATAATGTTACCCTTATTCGTTGTCCTAATTTGGTTCCATAAATAACCTACCACCATGCTTTGGAATCGTTATCCTTGTTCAAATATTAAGACTTGGTGGGAGGATTCAGTTCGTTAACCTCTCAGGGAAACAAATCTTCTTTTGTTGAACTCAAAACGGGGCTTATAGAAATGCTAGAAATAGAAAGGTTTACTTTTCTTATACCTAGTTACAAGATATTACCAGTAGTATGCATGAAAAGACTTGGACAAAAATTCCGTTGTGGAATTTCGATCGTCTGTTTCGGCAGGCTACCCAGACGACATTTGACGTACATGAACATTAAAAGGCTAGTGCTCCCGGTCACACTACCATCAACGATATTTCCTGAATGTTCAAACGACGACAGGCTGGCGAAGCCTGCGCTTTATATTTGTATTACAAAATCCCTCCTTCAACCCTTCCCGATCCAAATTCGCTGTTAATGCATTTATTCAAATTACTATATTACTATTACTATTACTATAATAAATCCAACAAGATTATAATTGAGGTTGTTGATAAATCAGCAAGGAATTTGAATGTGAATTGGCTACCATTCATATGATTAAACAACAACTCACTAGCATTTCAAACCAACCTTTTAGGTGGATCGACATACGACCCTTAGCAGCAAGCAGCTACAGATTCCTTCACCGCCCGAGTCCTCAGGGCAACAATATCTCAATAAAACTCCTGTTGAGCGTCATCGCCACCATCATCATTATTTACGCTATTCAACGCCGCAGCACACAGGCACAGAAATGCCGTGGACGTAGGAGGCACCCCTGCGATCGACCTATCCTTAATACCCTATGCGAGTCAAAATCGGAACCCTCCAAGAGGGAGAGGAAAAAAATAACTACCGAGACCACGGCAGCACCGGCCGTGTGGGGGAGAAGATCTTTCCTTATTCCGACTCCTAGCTGGGCATATTACAACAAAGATTTCTTTTGATGTGAAAAGATTTCAAACCTCAACAAATTTAACGACCATTAACGACTGTTCTGACTGCGCGTCGTCGACTTCGCTTTTGTGGTGATCGCTGAATGTGAACGAAGGGAAGGGGTTCATAGCGTGGGACAAATCCCTGCTCGCTCGACTGTGCCGTGCCGTGTGGGTGAATGCGGGTGCGGAACGAGGGAAAAAGGAGCGGCCAACAAGGCGAGATAACACACAAAAAATACCGGTTTTTTTTATTGTATTCTGTTACTGTTGCTGGGATGAATCGAAAAGTCAACTCTTTCTTCGATGGGTCTGACTGGGTTGGGACCGGTCTCCTGAGAAAGGATACAGCGTTGGAAAGGAAAACGAAAATTCTCTTTCAAGGATAAGGTCAGTGACTTTTGCTGCTTCGTCTCCTATCTTCGCTAGTAGATCGCTGCCGCAAGATCGCTCTTGTCGATGCGTTCGCTTGCTTGCTCTGAGATCGAAGTTGGAAGCTGGGAACTTCTGGGGAGGGGATGATGGTTATACAATGTATATGTATTCGACGAAGAAGCAAATGAAAAAAATCCTGTTTTTCTTCACTTCAAGGACTCGTTTCGTTTCCGACGATTCGGACGCCACATAATCGGAGGGACGGAAGTTCGAGGAATGGTGGAAAACTTGATTTCGAAAGAAGTTACAGGCGATCTTTGTGAGTGTCTTCCATTGATGAGAACGAAAAGTCAGCGTCGTTTGGATCGAAAATTGTTGTTATTACATTTTACGACAGGTTTAGATTTATGAATTCTACAATTATTTCTATGTTATATTTCATCAGATAAACGAAAATATTTTTATCGCCAGGCATTGTTCCAAACTTTGACAGTTCTCTGTGTTTTTGTAGATAGAAAAAATGGCAGTATTCAACATTAAACTGCTCTTGCGAAAAGGTTCTTGATGTGATTAAGAGAGCCTTCCAAACATCATGCCGAAATTGTACACGGGAAGTGTACACAGTTCTACAGTAATGTTAAATATTATAAATTAAGCTATAATATTCAGTTATACATACGTCGATAGTGCGTAGTCCTGCGCTTCGTTTACCGTATGTATCATAGAATCGCAATATTAATATTGTATTGGGCTTTTCCAAAAAAAAAAATGATAACTGAATTCACATATTATAATCCCTGGCTATTATTTTACTTTAGCTAAGAAATCCAAAGTAACAATTTTAGTTTTATTAAAATCTATAAGCGGTTTTTGAGATTATTTTTGTAAAACCAGCATTAAAGCTCTCAACTCCATGAAAACCTCCTAATTACCGCTTTAAGATCACAATTCAAATATAGTTGGCCCAATCTACGTTAAGTTTTTAAAGTTTATTTAAGAATGCACAAAAACTGCTATAAAACTCTTCTGAAGCAGCACACATGTTCTCGAAAAGGTTTTTAAAACCGTTTTAAGAACAACAGTAAATTGGTTTAGAATCATTGATCCCGTTTTAAATAATCTGTAAATCATTTCTTATTTATCGTTGCTTACAAAGGCAGCAATGTAAACAAATAATATCAACATCATCTTTGTTTCAAATCTATTCGTGAGAAATAAGCAGAGTGCGCGTGTAATTTCAATAATCAGGTTAGTGAAATCTGATATATAGTTTTAGTGAATTCTGAAAACTTTCCCAGTCATGAAGAACGTGCGGTTCAAATTTTATCGTGAGTGTAGCAATAAAATTGAGAATCGCATACCTTCGCTTTAATTATAATGCTGTTTTAGCAAAAAAAAAGTACGCTAAGCTAAATAATCCTGCGGCCTTCGATTCTGTTGACTGGTTCAATCTGTTAAGTGGAAACGATCTGGATCACGCTGTCGCGGTGTTCAACGGAACTGTATACGAGATACTCCGCCGCATAGCTCCTAAGAAACTTGTCAACAGTAAGACAGACTACAAGTATCCGTGGTGGAATACCGAGCTCCATCGTCTACGCAACATTCTCCGAAAACAACGCAAGTGATACTTCCGTCACAAGACCGACGAAAACAAAGCTGTTCTTTGCCGAACCGAACTTCAATACGAAACAGCCCGGAATAGTGCATTCTGCGAGTATATAAGTCACGTCCAAAGCAACCTTCGGAACAACCCCTCGACGTTCTGGAAGTTTGTGAACAGCAAAAAACGCGCAATCCACAGTCGAGTCCGTAGACCTTTTGCAGAACATTTTCGTAGGGCATTCATCAACCCAGCTATCTCTCCGTCACAAGAGTATATAGACACATTACCATCATACAATATCCCTCTCCCTTACTTGAATATGACTGAAGCAGACGTGTTGAAAGCTTTATCCAGTGTCGACCCATCGAAAGGACCAGGCCCGGATTGTTTACTTCCGATATTCATAAAAGGATGTGCACGATCATTGTCATCGCCGATTGGCATTATTTTTAACCGGTAATTCACTGAAAGCGTCTTCCTGAGTGCATGGAAACAAGCGGCTATAATTCCAATTCACGATCTCGCTTTTAAACTGTTTGGCTAAAGTACTTAAAAAAATTGTTTACAGTGAAATGTACGCTGCTGCTTCTCACATCATCGACAAATGTCAGCATAGATTTGTGCAGCAACGTTCTACAACTTCAAATTTGATGATGCACACTAGCATCTTGGTCCCCTCTGTTGAGAAGCGTCAACAAACCGATGCAATACATTTTGATTTTTCAAAAGCATTCGATAAAGTACCCCACAACATTGCTCTTCTGAAACTGCAAAGACTAGGATTTCTTCAGTGATTAACTGGATGGTTGCAATCATATCTGTCTAGTCGGAGTGCTTTCGTTGGAATTGGACCCGAGTCCCTCAAGGAAGCCACGTAGAACCGCTAATTTTTATTTTATTCATTAACGACATTTGCCCTCGTATCAAATCTGGAAAACTATTCTTCACCGACGATTTAAAGATTTTTAGTTCCATCGATTCTGGACTTGACTCTGATGCACTTCAAGATGTTGAATGGTATGCAAGTAAACGTTGACAAATATAGAGTGATAAGTTTCAGGCGATCATTCACTCTATCTCATTATGAGTACTTGCTCCAAGGCCGCGTCATCGAAAGAGTGGTGGACTCCATTCGTGATTTGGAAGTGCTTTTTGATAAAAAGAGCTTAGCTTCTCGGATCATATCACCGCAACCAGGGTTACCAAAAACACAGAATAATCTGTATTTATACAGATTTTTCAGCCATTTTAAGATCAAGAATCTGTATGTGCAGATATACAGATTTTTGAGAAGTGATGTTACTAAACCTATTTTAGAAATATTTTTTTAGTTTCAGTAATACTTCCTCTGTGTCTCTCTCAGCTTAGCCCTCTAAATAGGCTGCGCATGCTGACGAAGTCGACTTAAAATGACTTTTACTGTCAGCCGCGTTGACAAACATTGCTTCACAGTTTAATGGCATTGTTGGTAAACCCGGCTCACAGTAAAAGTCATTATTTATGTTGACTTCGTCCGCGTGCACAACCTAATCAAAAAATCTTCACTTTTGAGAGTGGTCGCTCAATCTGAAAGGTAAAGGTTTGTAATACACTCAGGTTAGCACCCAGCAAACGCCTGGCTGAAGTCTACTTCCGGAAACGTTAATTGTAATGCTCTGTGACTTTGTTAATTCTCAATTTTTTGTCCGAAAATTCGACAGCTATATTGGTCGACTTAATGTATGTAACATTATATATCAACAAAAGTCATTAAATGAAGAAGAAAATTATTTTTCCATTGTGCACATCGGTAAAGTTCAAGTTTCTGAATGAAAAATATCAGAACGATTTGTAGTGTTTTTATGGCGAAAAGGTCCTTGCTTGACTGATTTAAACCACAGGAATTAATATCTTCGATAGATAATCCACCAAAACGTTAAACAACTCAACTGATCCGTTACAGATTTTTCGAAGAGTAAATACAGATGAAAAGATTTTTAGGACAAAAATACAGATTTAATTTTGGCAACCCTGACCGCAACGACGGCGAAGGTATTCGCAACACTTGGTTTCCTGAAGCAAAAATACCGCTGGCTTTGACAATTTCTACGCACTAAAATCTCTATATTGCGGATTGGTGAGCAGCATTTTGGAGTATGCTGTGCAAGTGTGGACTCCACATCACAACGTCCAAATAAACCAGTTTGAACACGTACAAAGATGTTTCGTGCGATATGCTCTAAGAAATTTGCCGTGGCATGACCCTGCCCATCTACCACCTTACAACGATATATGCATGCTGCCTGAGTTACCGACGTTAGAGTTCCGTCGCACATTCTTGCAAATAATGTTTATTTGTGTAATAACATTGACTGCCCAGATATTCTTGCACGGATTAATGCGTTTGAACCTCCTAGCGCTCTAAGGAACCGTCGTCTTTTGTGGCTTTCTACACGGAAAAAAACTGTTCCCAAAATCGTGAATACAGTGCCATGAATCCTGGAACAATCAAGTTTTTACGTTACGAAAACAGGACCATGAACAAAAATCATGGCTTTTATAATTATGTTCAATTTCCCTTCAGTAACGCCTTCATTAGTGGAAAAATTTGTTTTTGTTTTGTGAACTTCAGTCACAGTTTCCGCCAAGTTCTTTCTAATTCGATTCTCAGTACCGCGAACTAGTACACAGCTTTATGAACATTATTCATAAAACCAAAGGTTAACTCATGATTTTTTTCATGGATATGGGAACATTTTTAGTGAACTATCTCACGAAATTCGATTTTTTTTCATGAATACATTCAATCCTCGTGAATTAATTCATGATCCTTAATATATTAGTCACGATCCAATGTCTGTGCTCGTGAAATGGTTCACAAATTCGTTCAATATTGTTCATGTATTCGTGAACTAATTCATGATTCCTAATATGTTAGTTACGATCCAATATCCATGTTCGTGAAATAGTTTACGAAATCATGAAATATTATTTATGTATTCATGACCCAGTTAAGGATACTAGTATAATAGTCGTAACTTGCCATTCGTTTTCGTGAAATAGTTCGCGAAATCATAAAATATTATTCATGTATTCGTGAACTGGTTCATAATTCCTAATATATTAGTTACGATCCAATATCCGTGCTCGTGAAATAGTTCACGAAATCATGAAATATTATTCATGTATTCGTGAACTGGTTCATGATACCTAGTATAATAGTCATAACTTATCATTCGTTTTCATGAAAAAGTTCACGAAATCATGAAATGTTATTCATGTATTCGTGAACTGATTCATGATTCCTAGTACATGATTTACGATCTATCTAGTATCTATTTGAATGCTTGTGATATTTAGAAGATATCCCTAATCATTAACAATTTCATGCAACATGGCAATAAAATTTCTACGTGAACTCTTTCACATAATTTGAAGTATTATTCTTGAAATAATTTTTGTACCATGCACTTTTTCATGAAATACACAGCTGCTACCGACCAGTAAGAGGTAGCTAGAGATATAAAAAAAACTATTAGGACCTCGAACATCGTTATTCATTTGATAAGGTTCATTGCGATGTCCAGACAGAAAACGAAAACTGCACTGAGAACCCCAGATAGTGTGCGTGATATAGTTCACAGAACCAGATATCGCGAATGAGTCTTATTTAAATGATCCAGTTCATATTGTCACGTTATTCCGAGTAAAAAAAACCGTTAGTAGCCAAAAAATAATAGATCACGATAAAGCGAAGAGAATTCACGAATATCATGATAAAACTGCTGAACATTAGTTAGTTACCTTTTGAAAATAAACTCTAAAATAAAATATCAAAACAATTAAAATATCATGATAACATGAACAGAAATTACGAAAATTGTGACTAAGATCCTGAAATCATAAACACAAATCACACAACTAGTGACATAACATCTAAAATCGTGACTAAGATCCTGAAATCATGAACATGAATAGAGCACTATTCATGACTAAAATATCACGATATAATGAATAGAAGTTACAAAAATCGCGACCAAGGTCCTGAAATCACGAACACAAATCATACAACTCGTGACAAAAATATTTAAAATCGTGACAAAGATCCTGAAATCATGAACATGAACTACTCTACTGAAAATGTGAATAGAAATTACGAACATCGCGACTAAGATCTTGAAATCATGAACTTCAATCCCGCCAACGTCAGGAGAATTCACAAGAATTGCGAAAAAGATCTAGAAATCATGAACAACGTATGACTGTGGACTGAATATTCCCAAATCATGAATAAGAATCACAACAAAAACTAAACATGTCAAGAGAACAACAACAGTAACCCAACCAAACATTCTAATGTAACGCCATGTATATATTCGGGGTGAACTAGTTTTTAGAAAACACAAATAATTTCATGAATACGTGGTTTAGTATTCATAGTTTCAGGAACTTGGTCACGGTTTTCGTAAATCGTTCAATTCACGAAATCGTGACCTTTTGTTCATGAATTTATGACCGAATTTGTTTCCGTGAGACATCGTACTGTTTATGGCCAAAAAAATCCTGTGAATAGATGTTGCTATAAATTCAACGAAATTTCACATCTGTTCGTTGTCTCTAAATCTAGTTATAAGTTAGCTATTAGGAATTTGTAATTTGTTTAGATGGTATGTTCTATTTTTTATAATCTGTACGGTATCTACCGAAGATCAGAACAAATAAAAATAATAATTTAAAATAACTATTTCGTCACAATTTGCATACCAATCAATACCGCCTGGTTCTTAAAGTTATTTTTAATGTTCAGATAACAGTATAAGGTAGGTACTTATTCTATATTCTCTCATTTGGAAAAGTTTCAATAATTCGTATATTTCACGATGAAATGCTCTTGCTCTCACTTGAGTACTATTACTACCAGTAATCTCTAGCCAATCGAATGTCGTTAAAATTTAAAAAAGAAAATGTGACTAACGTAGTCGAAATAAAAAAGGAAAAAATGTTCATTACTTTTATAAAACCTACAGAAATGGTGGTGACATTAATAAAACCTTTATAAATGTAGTTAAAACCGATGACGGCGATCAGCGAAAGCAGTGGAGTTGAACTTACAGGTAAGTAATCCCTTTTTCCTTTTCAGGTACGGTGGATGCAGGTAAGTGACGACGGTGCAGGTATGATGGACTTTCGGCAGGAACGGCGGCTCAAACAGCAGGTAAGTTAAACTAAATTTTCTTATTTCAGCTTTTCTTCACTTAACTACATATTCTTCATATAACTTCAGAATAAAATAACTTATAACACTTCTAATATAAACTTTGTGAAAAATACTCTCTATGACATCGGATGACACTGACGTTTCACTCAACAGTCGGGCAAGAAGGTTACCCAATGCTGTCATTGCTCCTTTTATAGTGGCTCAGTCGGAAACATGTTGTCCCGGAAACCCTTCTCTCTGGTCTAATTTTGGGCATTGGTAAAGATGTCGATGAAATGTCGATGATTGGCGAATTTTGGTGACGATGACAACTAGAAGGCACTAGATTCTTCTTCGTATGCGAACATCCTGACCCCTTCAGAAAACATATTTTTGAACATCCCAACTATTCGCTATCTGCTAATCGATGAAACGAACGGTTTGTCCCTCGCGCCAAAATCGATGATCATCTGACATGACGTTTCTGCATTTTATTTCATTGGATAGCCACGAGTTCGACGGTTGCTGCTGACAATTATTTCTGGCGAATAAAACAGACCCGGTAGCGGGTTCAAAGGATTTAGGGAATATTGGACAGGTGCTTACCTTGTCCCTTTTTTTAAAGGGCCTTGTATTTTATTTCAGGTGATCCGCTTCTGCTGCCTTTGATTCATCAGATGACACGACGGGAAGTAAACAAAGCTTCGCAACAGGACGAGTAAATTTCCCTAGTGGTGTTTGTAGTGTAACTACTCTGGTGATGCCATCCGGACCAGGATGCAGTTCGTGAATCCTAGCAGTTGGCCATCGCATGGGAGCCAAGTTTTCCTCCTTGATAATAACAAGCTGGTTTTTGGCGAGCTGTACTGGTGGATTGCACCACTTCGTTCTCGCCTGAAGAGTTGAGAGATACTCGGTGTGCCATCTTCTCCATACATCCTGCAGGATTTTTTGAGTCTGCTGCCACTGTCTTAGGCGATTGAAAGGCACAGTGGACAGATCGACATCAGGAACGGCCTTCAATGCTGACCCCGTCAAGAAGTGTCCTGGTGTTAGTGGGTTGTAGTCCGAAGGATCGTCACTGAGAGGCACGATTGGTCTCGAATTGAGGCAGGATTCAATTTGCGCTAATAGTGTTTCCATGTCGTCATGAGCTAGTGAACGGTTTCCCAAAACTCGAACAAAATGTTTCTGTGCCGATTGAATGGCAGCCTCCCATAAGCCGCCAAAATGTGAAGCTTTAGGTGGGTTAAAGTGCCATTTGATTCCGGTTTCGTTGCACTCCTGGAAAATTGCTTGCTGATGTTCTTTGCTGCGAATGAGAGTTTTTAGTTCGTTAGCAGCTCCAACAAAATTTCTGCCATTGTCGCTGTATAGGTTGGAACACAATCCACGACGAGCAACGAAACGTCTAAGTGCTTGTATGAATTTTTGAGTGCTGAGGTCTGCCACCAGTTCCAGGTGCACAGCCTTTGTGCAAAAACATATAAAAACGGCTACGTAGGCCTTCCGCGCAGCGGCTCGACGGTGAGGTGGCTGTAACAGTATAGGACCCCAGTAGTCGACACCAGTTGCTGAAAACGGTCGAGAGGCGATGATGCGTTTCGCTGGTAGTTCAGCCATGAACTGTTCGATTAGTTTTGGACGAGCTCTGACACAAACAACACACTTGTGGACAATTTTGCGTGCCAAGTTCCTGGCTCCTATAATCCAATACCGGAGACGTAGAATGCTGACTAGCAGCTGGGAAGCGGCATGAAGGTGTCGCTCATGATAACTTCTTACCAGTAGAGTTGACAAATGATGAGATGACGGTAGGATGATTTGATGTTTCGCGTCGTAGGGTTGCTGGGATTGATTTATCCTTCCTCCAATGCGCATCAGGCGCTCAGGGGATGATAGCATGGGATGAAACCATTTGATTCGTGATTTCGTGGAAACTGGCATTGATTTTTCGATTAACCGCCATTCTTCCACAAATGATTGCTGCTGAACGAGTCTAATTAAAATTGTTTCTGCTTCTTGTGTTTCGTTTACAGTAACGCAGGTGTTCTCTGGTCGATTTTCCTTTGCGAGTTGGCAGTTTCTAGGAAATCTAAGACAATATGCGACGATCCGCAGCATTCGTTGATATTGGGAGAATCTACTGACGAGCTGGTCGATGAAGGATGGTTCGGGTTCCACCGGTGCTACTGTGCAACTTACTTTGCGCGCCTCAATGGATGCTTCAGGATCCTCGATTGCAAATGGACATTGTATGGGCCATTCGTTGTCATCAAGGTGCAACCAGGTTGTTCCCTGCCACCAGTTGACACATTCTAGGAGTGTCTCTGCTGTCATTCCTCGTGGTAGATGGTCGGCAGGATTTTCCTTGCCTGCTACGTGTCGCCAGGTACAATTCACCGTTGCTTGTTGAATTTTGGAAACACGGTTTGCTACGAAGGTGGTCCAAGTTGTGGGTGGTGATTTGAGCCAGCTAAGTACCGTAGTTGAGTCCACCCAAAAGAATGTTTGGACTGGTAGTTGTAGAGATTCGACGACCCTTTCATAAAGTTGTGCTGCTAGTAAGGCCCCACACAGTTCCAATCGTGGGATGGTTTGTTGCTTGAGTGGTGCAACCTTTGATTTAGTTGTTAGCAGGGCGACCTTGACGGTGCCTGCTGAATTTGTTGACCGTACATACACACATGCCCCGTAGGCACGTTCCGAAGCATCAGAAAACAAATGTAGTTGAATCGTTGTTGGATTTGGGCACAGCACGCAGCGTTCGATGCTCAGCTTGTTCAGAAGGGGAAGTTGAGATTGGTAGGCAATCCAACGTTCTATCATCGCTTTCGGGAGTACTTGATCCCATCCCCAGGAGTGTCCATTTTCGTCCTTCATCGTCCATAGTGCTTGCATGTAAAGTTTAGCCGTTGTAACAACCGGACCCACCAATCCAAGTGGGTCGAATAGTTGAGCAATTTGTGAGAGTGCAATTCGTTTGGTGAGTGAGGTGATTGTATCTGAACTGGGTAGTTGGATTCTGTATCGCAGTACATCTGAAGCCGGTTCCCAATGCAAGCCAAGTGTTTTGATGCATTGATCACGATGGAAATCGACGGATGGCTGGAGCGCGCGATTTTCATTCGGGATGCCTTCTAGAACAGCTTCTTCGTTCGATGCCCATTTACGCAACTCGAATCCGCCCTTCGCTAGGAGAATTTCTAGATGCTTCCGTAGTGTTGTAGCTTCATTAATGTTTCGCGCGCCAGTGAACAAGTCGTCTACGTAAAAGTCTTTTTCGAGTACAGCAGTTGCTTCAGGGAAATTAGTTCGTTCGTCTTCGGCTAGTTGTTTTAACACTCGTGTAGCTAAGAAAGGGGCGCTGGCCGTTCCGTAAGTAACGGTTTTGAGTTCAAATGTGTCGATGGGTGCGTCAGTTGAATTTCGCCAAACAATTCGTTGCAGAGGAGTGTCCTGCTCGTGCAGCAGAATTTGCCGATACATTTGCTTAATGTCTGCGATGAGCATTACAGAATGCTTCCGAGAACGCATGATGATGGACCTTAACTCATCTTGCACAATTGGACCTATCATCAGAGCGTCATTTAAAGATGGTCCACTGGTTGACTTGCACGAAGCGTCGAAGACGACTCGCACTTTTGTTGTTGAGCTGCTCTCACGTACCACGGCATGATGGGGGAGGTGAAAACACGGTTTAGTTATTGCTTGCGGGTTGTCGACACGTTCCATGTGTCCGAGAGTATAGTATTCGTCCATAAATTCGCTATACCTTTGACTTAACTCTTCGTTACGTGCTAACCGACGTTCTAACAAATGGAACCGTCTGATAGCAGTGCCGCGATTATCGCTTAAATTGGCTAGTGTGTCCCGTTTTAGTGGGAGTCTGACGATGTACCGTCCTTCTGGCGCACGAGAGACGGTTTGACGGAAATGTTCCTCGCATTCCGCTTCTTCTACCGAATAGCAGGGAGACGAATGACCTTCCTCCAATGTCCAAAATTTTTCCATCAATTTATGTATATCAGAAATTGTAGCTACGTTCGCCACGACGGGAGTGATGGGCTTGCAGTGCGTGGTCTTTCCCGCTACTATCCAGCCAAGTACCGAGTTTACAAGCACTGGCATCGAGTCGCCTAATGGAATTCTGCCAGACACCTTGAAGAGATCAAAAAAGACTTCGACGCCTAGGATGAGGTCGACTGGATTGGCCTTACAAAATGATGGATCTGCTAATTGAATTTCAGGTGGGATTCGCCAAGATGTGATGTCAACAGAAGCTGTTGGTAAGTCTACAGTGAGCCTTGGGAGGACTAGAAACTCTAAATTAGCAGTGTAATTGCTGATGCGTGACCGTACTGTTGTTGCAAATTTCTGGCGGGCCTGAGTGGATGATTGCCCGATTCCCGCGATCGGGAGTGATATCTTTTTCCGCTGAACTTTGAGTGTTTGGGCGAGAGCCTCACTAATAAAGCAGCACTCACTACCGGAGTCTAAAAGTGCCCTTGCAGTGTGCTGGTTTCCGTTGTCGTCTACTAAGATAATGACGGCAGTAGCTAAAAGAACGCATTGCCGCCCGTGGCTCGATGTCGAGTAGTTGACACGTTCGACGACAGTGGCTGATATTGACGGTGCTGATTGCTGTTCGGGCAATTGCGAAGATGATTGTTTGGAGGCAGACGAATCGATTGACTTCTCATGATTAACCCCACTAGCACACAATTGAGTATGATGGTGACCTTGACATTTGCGACACGTACTGGATGACGAACAATCTTTGGCTAAGTGTCCCCTACGCAAACAATTACGACACAGCTGATGACGACGTACTTCCCTCTCCTTGTCTTCTAAGGGCATCTTTGAGAATGTTGAACACTGGTATAACGGGTGATGCTCACTGCACATGACACACTTTCGGGGATTAAACTGACTAGCTCCGTTACTAGCAACTGGACGAAAGTTTGGCCTTTTCACATTACTAGTTACTGCCGGTGCTTCGACGGCTTTGGGGTGAATATTTTGCAGCACAGTCACGCGACGCTGAATGAAAGCTGTGAGGTCGTTGAATGATATTGTGTCCTTAGTTGACGCGTATTCTTCCCAGTCTCTCCGTGTTGTTGAGTCCAGTCGTATACTGAGCATGCGAATAAGAATGATGTCCCAATATTGCGTTTGCTCGCCCAACTGCTGCAACACCTTGACGTTGGCTTCAAACTTCTCCACGAGCGAATGTAGGTCCGAAGCAGATTCTCGCTTGATGGTGGCAAAGTCAAACAGAGCATCCACATAGGTCTGCTTCAGCCTCGCTGGGTTCTGGTAGTGGTCCACTAGCATGTTCCAGGCTACCGCATAATTATTGGCACTAATGGGTATTGTTTGAACCAATTTTAAAGCGTCCCCAGTCAGGGACGAGCGCAAGTAGTAGAATTTTTGTATGTTCGATAGTTCTGCCGATGAGTGGACAAGTGACAAATACAAATCGTGGAAGTTGAGCCAATTGTCTAAGTTTCCATTGAACACTGGGAGCTTTACATCGGGTAAGCGCACGTGCGATGCCGATGGAGGGAAATGACCAGCATAAGGAGAACTAGAAGCGACGCATGGTGTAACGGGTGTTTTATTAATGGTGAGCAAAAAGCCCTTTACTTTGTAGTAGGACGATTCAAAGCTGGTGCGATACTTGAACTGCTGTTCAATACCGACTTCATCGAGTGATTCAAGCTCCGTTTGTACCTTGTTGAAGTCTGACCAGAGCGATACAAGATGCTCTAATCGTACCGGAACTTGGCTGGCGTCAGTATCGTCCTCGTAAGAATTCACGAACGCCTTGATGAGATCGAAGGACGTCTGGATACTACGCTGCCGTAGTTTGAGCGATTTGATGCGTCGTTCCGTAGACATTTTGAACGGGAACTGCAAACGGAAGACCGCGTAGCTGAAACGAGACGGGTGAAACTTAATGGAATACTAATTACCTTTTTGAGGCAATAAATGTGCCTTGTACAAATTAATTCCTCCTGGTAGAGTTGAATACAGGATGGCGGCCGATTCCCAACCGAGTGGATCCACAGGATGGCGGACGTAAGATGGCGATTCGATTCGCCACAATGGGATGGCGGTTGCGGACAAGTGGAGTTTCGACACTTATCCGGCTCGAAGGACCAGATGACGGCGATCAGCGAAAGCAGTGGAGTTGAACTTACAGGTAAGTAATCCCTTTTTCCTTTTCAGGTACGGTGGATGCAGGTAAGTGACGACGGTGCAGGTATGATGGACTTTCGGCAGGAACGGCGGCTCAAACAGCAGGTAAGTTAAACTAAATTTTCTTATTTCAGCTTTTCTTCACTTAACTACATATTCTTCATATAACTTCAGAATAAAATAACTTATAACACTTCTAATATAAACTTTGTGAAAAATACTCTCTATGACATCGGATGACACTGACGTTTCACTCAACAGTCGGGCAAGAAGGTTACCCAATGCTGTCATTGCTCCTTTTATAGTGGCTCAGTCGGAAACATGTTGTCCCGGAAACCCTTCTCTCTGGTCTAATTTTGGGCATTGGTAAAGATGTCGATGAAATGTCGATGATTGGCGAATTTTGGTGACGATGACAACTAGAAGGCGCTAGATTCTTCTTCGTATGCGAACAACCGAAAAGCATTAATTTTGTTGCCTGGGATACAACCATTGCATTATTATCGTCATTTGGTGGCACTATTTCCAAACAGAACTCGTATTTTCTTACTCTATGTAGTTTTTAGTAGTTTACCATGGACAAAATCGAATGGCAGCAGTGTAAAACACAAAAGCGTAAAATGAGCAAACAAAAATCGAAAACAGTTTAATCGTCTAATCGTGAAACATACATATCACATCGTAATTAAGGGGGGATTATCACATAAACAATGAAAATCATTCTGAATTTTTGCACTTGGTTCAAAAAAAATTTTCATATTATTTTGAAGATTTTCTTATAAATATGTAAATAAAATGTTTTATTAAAATATATTCGTTCAGTTGGGAAATATTAACGCGCAAAGTCGACATTTTTTTCAGCTTGCTTGCGTTTTATTGTTTTTTAAGCTAAAAATAGTAAAAAAATCTGTAAGAATCCACCTGGTTGTGCAGTTGTACCTTTCTCATTGCTCCAAACTATGATTCTATCACAGAGAACAGACGTCCATCTTTCAGACATTCAATTTGTGTAAAAATTCCTAACGGTTTCGAAGGTAGTTGGAATATCTTCACCAGGTTCGCTACTGTCGTCATGTTTTTTAGTGGCTTAGTTCGACTGAATTATGTAACCGGTTCGGGCTTCTGAGTGGATTCTGTACGGATTCCAGCTCAAATGCATCAACCGATTGAGTTGGAATCGGATGTTTTTTTAGCTAAATTCCATGCTGAATTCATTCAGGATTTCGAGCCGGCTCCGGAATGGATTTGAAGGATAGTTGGGATAATTTAGTGTGGCGGCGTTAGTGTTTGATCGTATATTAATTCAAATGTTTACACACGTTTTATTAATATATTTGTTCGATCATGGATGTCTGTTCTCTGTGATTCTATGTTCAATATTATCGTGGCACCTATAGACAATGGCTCGCCATCCACGAACTTGATGAGCTACGTGTCGACGCTGAAACACTTGAAACAAAAAAAATGTACCATACTTAATTAGTTTAATCAGCATTAATTCAATGTTGTATTCTTGCAAATTTATTTTGCCGTACGGGGGTAGGTGTGTGAGGGGGATGAAAAACCCACTGCCCATAGCCACCACCTCCAACTTATTTTCGTATGCCTGGTGTGTGAAGACTATGAGAATGAGAGTGTTTTGGATCTATGGGAGATCGGATTAGGCTGTAATCTGAGCGTGGTGTGATAGAGACTGAGTAGAGTAGAGTTTGATGGGTCAGGGATGGGAGGGTTCAGTGAATAGCTATGCGATCTGTGGGGAAGTAACCACCGGCAACACACCCTGTTAAAATCCAGATACCTATTTAAGTACAACAAATGGCTTCGATTAGGTTGACGCTTTTTCAAAGTAATGGCAAAACCTTTCTATATGAGAGGCAACAAGTAGGTATTATCACAGAGAACAGACATTTAAGCTAGAACAAACTTTCCCGAAAAACCTGTGTAAACATTTAAACAAAAATACGTTGAAAATCACCATCGCATACAGACTCGCATGCGTGAGTCACCATTGTATCCAAGTTCGAAAACAAGTCCCTTATAGTGATTGCTTGCTGATCGAAGCACCTGCGAGTGGCAAGTTGCTACTTGCTGGTGTCATTTCAAAGCGACAGTTTTATTTTCTACACAAGTTGAAAACTTTACTTGTTTGTCAGTTCTCAGTGGTATTATGATGGTACAAGTATATGACAAAATCCTATGCGACCGCACTAACCAACCTGTAACTCCGGAACCGAAAGTCAGATCGGGGTGAAATTCAACAGCAGCCAATTGAAGCTTTGCATCAATCATTTCAAATTTGGAAGATTGTGGAAATTAGTCAAGAATTTTTTGAGGAATAGGTGTCAAATTAACTCTAAGGGAAGTGGCAGCACTGCCGAACCGCTCGGACGTGTCTTTCTGTTCGTGCAATATTTTCCAAAGTTTTCGAGTAGTATATAATGTGTTTGACGGAAAATCGAAGTCAATCATTCACATAGTCATTTCTTCTATAGAGTTACGTGTTAATAGATGTGAATAGTGAATTTTGCTGCCAAAAATACACCCGCTCGTTCAGCTTAGCGCCATCTATAAATAACTAGTTGATGCAACGATTTCACTGATGATAGTGGAGAATTCTTGCCCCCTTATTAATTGAGAGCAGGTGAAATTGTTTAATATTATTTTTTCAATGGTTATATATTTTACCCAAATAATTTTCTTTTTGTAAATACGGGTTAAACGAGGTAAGTTACATTCATTTTGCACTGAAATGTTGTTGAATAACCTCCTCATAAATAACCTGCCCTACTAACACAAACTCCTATTTCTGCAACATCTATGAAAGTAGTATGGCACTTTCGCAAGTGGATGTTGAGCTAACATTCCTTCCCTTCCTCGACGATTGTAAGGACGTGGTCAGGTGTACACTGTGATGCTTGTTCCACTATGAAGAAAAAGCGTTAATCCCAAATGTTTTTTTTTTTCTTGCGACACGATATTGTGGATATCTTGGTAAATATTAGCTGATCATTGTACAGTAGGGCATTGCAAAAAAATTTTTTTTGAATTCTCAAAGGCCCCACCTCTCATATTGTGACAAATGTCAAAGTAAGGTCAGATGCCAAATTTCACATCATTTGGACAATTTTAGACCCCTGCCCACTTCGCTTGAATTTTTTTGAAATTGGTACTATGGGAAAATATGGAGGAAAAATACATTAAATGCTATAACTTTTGAAGTAGCAATCAGAAAATTGCAATTTATACCTCTTTTGGAAGGAAATAATCTTAGTATTTGAATGAAGATATTTTTGTTTCTAGAAAAATACGGGAAAGTGGGGTACTGGGCCATTTTGAACCAAAAATCCCATATTTTTAATGATTTTACTGCTCCGTGATGCAAATCATACAAATTTTGTAGTTTTTCTAATGTGAAAAAATCTCAAAATCGATCGGAACCTTTTTGACCTTAGTCCGAATACGAGAAGTTGGGGTTATAGGGCCTTTTGTCATTCATATTAAATTTTATCATTTTCTCATGCATATATCTCTATTATTCTTCAATCAATTTTCATAAAATGTAACTTGTTGAACGTGTAAAATTATGAGGAATAAAACAACAATAAAAACGTTAAAGGTAAAATTCAGAAACATCAAACTTTTTTATCTTTACTCTACAAATCTCATTTTTTCATTATTTGTCCTAATACCTCAACTTCCCCTATTTTTCCAGGAATGAAACTTTTCTCATGTGATCCCTAAGCATATTTTACATTAAAATTAGTAAATTAAATAAGAATTTTGTTGTCAAATGGAGTTAATATGTGCGATTTTATGATAAAAATGTGAAATCGACACTATATGTCAGATAATTTGATGTTCCTGAATTTTACCGGTAACGAATCTATTTTTGTTATAATTCTAAGGATTTTCCACGTTCAACAAGGTATAGGTATGAAAATTGAGTGAAGAAAAATAAAGATTTATTCACGATAAAATTATGAAGTTTACATGAATGACAAAAGGCCATATAACCCCGATTTCTCGAATTCGGACAAAGGTCAAAAAGGCTCCGATCGATTTTTGAGATTTTTACACATTAGAAAATACTACAAAATATGTATGATTTGCATCACGGAGCAGAAAAATCATTAAAAATATGGGATTTTTGGTCCAAAATGACCCAGTACCCCACTTTCCCGTATTTTCCTAGAAACAAAAATATCTCCATTCAAATACTAATATTATTTCCTTCCAAATGAGGTATAAATTGTAATTTTCTGATTGCTACTTCAAAAGTTATAGCATTTAATATATTTTTCCTCCATATTTTCCCATAGCACCAATTTCAAAAAATTTCAAGCGAAGCGAAAAATTGTCCAAATGATGTGAAATTTGACATCTGAGCTTACTTTGGCATTTGTCACTATATGAAAGGGGGGCCCTTGGAGAATTAAAAAAAAAAAATTTTGCAATGCCCTATTGTACAGCCACCCACGATTTGTGCAATCGTATATGCTATGCTATGCTATAGGTGTCAAATTAACTAAGAGTGTCGGCCCTTCAGATCTATTAAAATGTCGATCTTATTGGTTTTAATTTTCGCTTTTTTTCGGGTTAAAGAAATCTGTTTTGGACAAACCTCTAACCCTGTGTGTGGCGTTGGGAATCGAACCCAGGTGAGCTGCGTACAATGCAATTGGTTTCTCAACTACGCTATGTTATTATAAATCCGTCTTCATCGGTTTTTTCCTTTTTTTGTTGGTTTAGATACACTGGACGCGATTGTTGTTGAGCAAATATTTGTTCTATGCTATATTTCACCCTAAGGAAGAAAATTAGGTAAACACCAAAATTTCTCACCAGGGCGAATTTTTTTGATAAAACCAGTCTTTGCACTTGAAGGGCACAAATCCTTATTTGTTACACGGGTGCGTTTCGGCTTCGCCTCATCAGAAACCGACACTAACTTTTTGTCGGAATAGATTAGCGCTGGCTTGACGCAAATTCCTTAAAACTAGAACACACTTTGTGTTTCAATCGAACAACTGATCAAACGTGATGTCCTGTCCGAGCAGAAGTTCTGTTTATGTTTACCTAATTTTCCTCCTTAGGGTGAAATATAGCATAGTGCTTTCGCATAGGCCTGCTAAGCCAAGACAAGTTTCGGCGTCACTGTGTCTCATCGGCATAAACAGAACTTCTACTCGAACGGGACATCACGTTTGATCAGTCGTTCGATTGAAACACAAAGTGTGTTTTAGTTTTAAGGGATTTGCGTCAAGCCGGCGCTAATCTATTCCGACAAAAAGTTAGTGTCGGTTTCTGATGAGGCGAAGCCGAAACGCACCCGTGTAACGAATATTTGTTACTGCTTGATCCGCAGATGTTGGTTTTGTAGCTGTTTGTGGTTTTGCGTAAGATGGCAGTTTGCTGATTTTGGCTGGATTAGTTCGATTTTCCAAAATTGTTTCTGAACAAACTTTTCCAAGGTGTACCGTAATCCAGTAGAATCCGAATATTTCGACGCGAGACTAGGCCAAAAAAATTGATGTTTCACAAGATTCCGATCAGAGAGTCAAGAAATGATCCAGATTGAAACGTACAACGTTTAGAGATTCCCAAATCGGGACGAACAAAAGAGTGTTACGAAAACGCGCGAGATTCTATACCACAGACTAACAGACATAACACTATGAGGGAATTTCCTCAAAAAACATTGATCCGACAATTTTTCCAGAACACAAGTTCCACCTTTCACGGTCCCAAACATTTAATTACTGGTGGATTACCCCTCAGGTTTGGGAGCTATTTTCACTAGTTGTCTATCCCTCATATGCTTGTTCATATGTCAGTGGCGCCATAATTCCAAATGTGGTCACAGTCCCAACTATAAATATATTTAAAATCAATATCAATTCTTCAAAAGGGCTAATGAGATTTTTGTAAACAAACTTATTTCGCTCATTATTCCGCTGTCGAGTTG